>NC_092737.1:32602352-32849852 GCF_047496885.1 Scyliorhinus torazame | reverse complement strand
CACTGTACCCCCCCACACACACACACACAGAGCACTGTACCCCCCCCCACACACACACACAGAGCACTGTACCCCCCCCCCCACACACACACACAGAGCACTGTACCCCCCCCCCACACACACACACACAGAGCACTGTACCCCCCCACACACACACACACAGAGCACTGTACCCCCACCCCACACACACACAGAGCACTGTACCCCCCCCCCCACACACACAGAGCACTGTACTCCCCCCCCCCCCACACACACACACAGAGAGCACTGTACCCCCCCCCCCCACACAAACACAGAGCACTGTACACCCCCCCCCCACACACACACACAGAGCACTGTACCCCCCCCACACACACACACACAGAGCACTGTACCCCCCCCACACACACACACACAGAGCACTGTACCCCCCCCCCCCACACACACACACAGAGCACTGTACCCCCCCACACACACACACAGAGCACTGTACCCCCCCCCACACACACAGAGCACTGTATCCCCCCCCCCCACACACACAGAGCACTGTACCCCCCCCACACACACACACAGAGCACTGTACCCCCCCCCCCCACACACACACACAGAGCACTGTACCCCCCCCACACACACACAGCACTGTACCCCCCCCACACACACACAGACACAGCACTGTACCCCCCCCACACACACACACAGAGCACTGTACCCCCCCCCACACACACACAGAGCACTGTACCCCCCCCCCACACACACACAGAGCACTGTACCCCCCCCACACACACACACAGAGCACTGTACCCCCCCCACACACACACTCACACAGAGCACAGTACCCCCCCCCCACACACACACACAGAGCACTGTACCCCCCCCCACACACACACACAGCACTGTACCCCCCCCCACACACACACACACAGAGCACTGTACCCCCCCCCACACACACACACAGAGCACTGTACCCCCCCCCCCACACACACAGAGCACTGTACCCCCCCCCCCACACACACACACACAGAGCACTGTACCCCCCCCACACACACACACACAGAGCACTGTACCCCCCCCCCCCACACACACACACAGAGAACTGTACCCCCCCCACACACACACACACAGAGCACTGTACCCCCCCCACACACACACACACAGAGCACTGTACCCCCCCCACACACACACACACACAGAGCACTGTACCCCCCCCCACACACACACACAGAGCACTGTACCCCCCCCCCCACACACACACACACAGCACTGTACCCCCCCCCACACACACAGACACACAGAGCACTGTACCCCCCCCCCACACACACACACACAGAGCACTGTACCCCCCCCACACACACACAGAGCACTGTACCCCCCCCACACACACAGAGCACTGTACCCCCCCCCCACACACACAGAGCACTGTACCCCCCCACACACACACAGAGCACTGTACCCCCCCCCACACACACACAGAGCACTGTACCCCCCCCCCACACACACACAGAGCACTGTACCCCCCCCCACACACACACACAGAGCACTGTACCCCCCCCCACACACACACACAGAGCACTGTACCCCCCCCCACACACACACACAGAGCACTGTACCCCCCCCCACACACACACACAGAGCACTGTACCCCCCCCCACACACACACAGAGCACTGTACCCCCCCCCACACACACACACAGAGCACTGTACCCCCCCCACACACACACAGAGCACTGTACCCCCCCCACACACACACACAGAGCACTGTACCCCCCCCACACACACACAGAGCACTGTACCCCCCCCACACACACACACAGAGCACTGTACCCCCCCCCCACACACACACACAGAGCACTGTACCCCCCCCCCCCCACACACACACACACAGAGCACTGTACCCCCCCCCACACACACACACACAGAGCACTGTACCCCCCCACCCCACACACACACACACAGAGCACTGTACCCCCCCCCCCCACACACACACACACAGAGCACTGTACCACCCGCACACACACACGCACACACAGAGCACTGTACATCCTGCAGGATGTTTGAGGTGAGGGATGCAGTTAGTGTCCCTGCTGATTTTACCTGCAGGAAGTGCTGCCATCTCCAGCTCCTCCAAGACCGAGTTAGGGAACTGGAGCTGGAGTTGGAAGAACTTCGGATCATTCGGGAGGCAGAAGGGGTCGTAGATAGCAGCTTCAGGGAATTAGTTACACCAAAGATTGGAGATAGGTGGGTAACTGTAAGAGGGACTGGGAAAAAACAGTCAGTGCAGGGATCCCCTGCGGTCGTTCCCCTGAGAAACAAGTATACCGCTTTGGATACTTGTGGGGGGGACGACTTACCAGGGGTAAGCCATGGGGTACGGGCCTCTGGCACGGAGTCTGTCCCTGTTGCTCAGAAGGGAAGGGGGGAGAGGAGCAGAGCATTAGTAATTGGGGACTCTATAGTCAGGGGCACAGATAGGAGATTTTGTGGGAGCGTGAGAGACTCACGTTTGGTATGTTGCCTCCCAGGTGCAAGGGTACGTGATGTCTCGGATCGTGTTTTCCGGGTCCTTAGGGGGGAGGGGGAGCAGCCCCAAGTCGTGGTCCACATTGGCACCAACGACATAGGTAGGAAAGGGGACAAGGATGTCAGGCAGGCTTTCAGGGAGCTAGGATGGAAGCTCAGAACTAGAACAAACAGAGTTGTTATCTCTGGGTTGTTGCCCGTGCCACGTGATAGTGAGATGAGGAATAGGGAGAGAGAGCATTTAAACACGTGGCTACAGGGATGGTGCAGGCGGGAGGGTTTCAGATTTTTGGATAACTGGGGCTCTTTCTGGGGAAGGTGGGACCTCTACAGACAGGATGGTCTACATCTGAACCTGAGGGGCACAAATATCCTGGGGGGGAGATTTGTTAGTGCTCTTTGGGGGGGTTTAAACTAATGCAGCAGGGGCATGGGAACCTGGATTGTAGTTTTAGGGTAAGGGAGAATGAGAGTATAGAGGTCTGGAGCACAGATTTGACGTCGCAGGAGGGGGCCAGCGTTCAGGTAGGTGGTTTGAAGTGTGTCTACTTCAATGCCAGGAGTATACGAAACAAGGTAGGGGAACTGGCAGCGTGGGTTGGTACCTGGGACTTCGATGTTGTGGCCATTTCGGAGACATGGATAGAGCAGGGACAGGAATGGATGATGCAGGTTCCGGGGTTTAGGTGTTTTAGTAAGCTCAGAGAAGGAGGCAAAAGAGGGGGAGGTGTGGCGCTGCTAGTCAAGAGCAGTATTACGGTGGCGGAGAGGATGCTAGATGGGGACTCTTCTTCCGAGGTAGTATTGGCTGAAGTTAGAAACAGGAAAGGAGAGGTCACCCTGTTGGGAGTTTTTTATAGGCCTCCTAATAGTTCTAGGGATGTAGAGGAAAGGATGGCGAAGATGATTCTGGATATGAGCGAAAGTAACAGGGTAGTTATTATGGGAGACTTTAACTTTCCAAATATTGACTGGAAAAGATATAGTTCGAGTACAATAGATGGGTCGTTTTTTGTACAGTGTGTGCAGGAGGGTTTCCTGAAACAATATGTTGACAGGCCAACAAGAGGCGAGGCCACGTTGGATTTGGTTTTGGGTAATGAACCAGGCCAGGTGTTGGATTTGGAGGTAGGAGAGCACTTTGGGGACAGTGACCACAATTCGGTGACGTTTGCGTTAATGATGGAAAGGGATAAGTATACACCGCAGGGCAAGAGTTATAGCTGGGGGAAGGGCAATTATGATGCCATTAGACGTGACTTGGGGGGGATAAGGTGGAGAAGTAGGCTGCAAGTGTTGGGCACACTGGATAAGTGGGGCTTGTTCAAGGATCAGCTACTGCGTGTTCTTGATAAGTATGTACCGGTCAGACAGGGAGGAAGGCGTCGAGCGAGGGAACCGTGGTTTACCAGGGAAGTGGAATCTCTTGTGAAGAGGAAGAAGGAGGCCTATGTGAAGATGAAGTGTGAAGTTTCGGTTGGGGCGATGGATAGTTACAAGGTAGCGAGGAAGGATCTAAAGAGAGAGCTAAGACGAGCAAGGAGGGGACATGAGAAGTATTTGGCAGGAAGGATCAAGGAAAACCCAAAAGCTTTCTATAGGTATGTCAGGAATAAGCGAATGACTAGGGAAAGAGTAGGACCAGTCAAGGACAGGGATGGGAAATTGTGTGTGGAGTCTGAAGAGATAGGCGAGATACTAAATGAATATTTTCCGTCAGTATTCACTCAGGAAAAAGATAATGTTGTGGAGGAGAATGCTGAGCCCCAGGCTAATAGAATAGATGGCATTGAGGTACGTAGGGAAGAGGTGTTGGCAATTCTGGACAGGCTGAAAATAGATAAG
Source organism: Scyliorhinus torazame (assembly GCF_047496885.1). Taxonomy (NCBI): domain Eukaryota; kingdom Metazoa; phylum Chordata; class Chondrichthyes; order Carcharhiniformes; family Scyliorhinidae; genus Scyliorhinus; species Scyliorhinus torazame. The sequence goes on along the minus strand of NC_092737.1, from coordinate 32,845,508 downwards.
TCCCCGGGGCCTGATGGGATTTATCCTAGGATTCTCTGGGAGGCCAGGGAAGAGATTGCTGGACCTTTGGCTTTGATTTTTATGTCATCATTGGCTACAGGAATAGTGCCAGAGGACTGGAGGACAGCAAATGTGGTCCCTTTGTTCAAAAAGGGGAGCAGAGACAACCCCGGCAACTATAGACCGGTGAGCCTCACGTCTGTAGTGGGTAAAGTCTTGGAGGGGATTATAAGGGACAAGATTTATAATCATCTAGATAGGAATGATATGATCAGGCCACGGTAGGCTATTGCAAAAAATACGGAGGCTGGGGATTGAGGGTGATTTAGAGATGTGGATCAGAAATTGGCTAGCTGAAAGAAGACAGAGGGTGGTGGTTGATGGGAAATGTTCAGAATGGAGTACAGTCACAAGTGGAGTACCACAAGGATCTGTTCTGGGGCCGTTGCTGTTTGTCATTTTTATCAATGACCTAGAGGAAGGCACAGAAGGGTGGGTGAGTAAATTTGCAGATGATACTAAAGTCGGTGGTGTTGTCGATAGTGTGGAAGGATGTAGCAGGTTACAGAGGGATATAGATAAGCTGCAGAGCTGGGCTGAGAGGTGGCAAATGGAGTTTAATGTAGAGAAGTGTGAGGTGATTCACTTTGGAAGGAATAACAGGAATGCGGAATATTTGGCTAATGGTAAAGTTCTTGAAAGTGTGGCTGAGCAGAGGGATCTAGGTGTCCATGTACATAGATCCCTGAAAGTTGCCACCCAGGTTGATAGGGTTGTGAAGAAGGCCTATGGAGTGTTGGCCTTTATTGGTAGAGGGATTGAGTTCCGGAGTCGGGAGGTCATGTTGCAGCTGTACAGAACTCTGGTCCGGCCGCATTTGGAGTATTGCGTACAGTTCTGGTCACCGCATTATAGGAAGGACGTGGAGGCTTTGGAGCGGGTGCAGAGGAGATTTACCAGGATGTTGCCTGGTATGGAGGGAAAATCTTATGAGGAAAGGCTGACGGACTTGAGGTTGTTTTCGTTGGAGAGAAGAAGGTTAAGAGGAGACTTAATAGAGGCATACAAAATGATCAGGGGGTTGGATAGGGTGGACAGTGAGAGCCTTCTCCCGCGGATGGATATGGCTGGCACGAGGGGACATAACTTTAAACTGAGGGGTAATAGATATAGGACAGAGGTCAGAGGTAGGTTCTTTACGCAAAGAGTAGTGAGGCCGTGGAATGCCCTACCTGCTACAGTAGTGAACTCGCCAACATTGAGGGCATTTAAAAGTTTATTGGATAAACATATGGATGATAATGGCATAGTGTAGGTTAGATGGCTTTTGTTTCGGTGCAACATCGTGGGCCGAAGGGCCTGTACTGCGCTGTATTGTTCTATGTTCTATGTTCTATGTACCCCCCCCACACACACACAGAGCACTGTACCCCCCCCCCACACACACACACACACAGAGCACTGTACCCCCCCCCACACACACACACCCAGACAGAGCACTGTACCCCCCCCCACACACACACAGAGCACTGTACCCCCCCCCACACACACACACACAGAGCACTGTACCCCCCCCCACACACACACAGAGCACTGTACCCCCCCCCACACACACACAGAGCACTGTACCCCCCCCCACACACACACACAGAGCACTGTACCCCCCCCCCCCACACACACACACAGAGCACTGTACCCCCCCCACACACACACACAGAGCACTGTACCCCCCCCACACACACACACAGAGCACTGTACCCCCCCCCCACACACACACAGAGCACTGTACCCCCCCCCCCACACACACACACAGAGCACTGTACCCCCCCCCACACACACACACAGAGCACTGTACCCCCCCCCCCACACACACACACAGAGCACTGTACCCCACACACACACACAGAGCACTGTACCCCCCCCCCACACACACACACAGAGCACTGTACCCCCCCCCCCCACACACACACACAGAACACTGTACCACACACACACACACACACACACACACACACACACACACACACACACACACACACACACACACACAGAGCACTGTACCAAACACACACACACAGCGCACTGTACCAAACACACACACACACAGGGCAATGTACCAAACACACACACACAGAGCACTGTCACACACACAGAGCACTGTCACACAAACACACACAGAGCACTGTCACACACACACACACATACACAGAGCACTGTCACACACACACGCACACACACAGTGCACTGTCACACACACAGAGCACTGCACCTAACACACACAGACACACACACACAGAGCACTGTACCAAACACACACACACAGAGCACGGTACCAAACATACACACAGCACTGTACCAAACACACACACACACACACACACACAGCACTGTACCAAACACACGAGCACTGTACCATACAAACTCTAACAGAGCACTGTACCATACACACACAGAGCACTGTACCACACACACACACACACACACACTCAGAGCACTATCACACACAAACACAGAGCACTGTCACACACACCCACCCACAGCACTGTCACACCCACCCACAGCACTGTCACACACACACACAGCACTGTCACACACACACACACAGAGCACTGTACCAAAAACACACACACACACAGAGCACTGTACCAAACGCACAGACACAAACACACACAGAGCACTGTACCAAACACACACACACAGAGCACTGTACCAAACACATACACACACAGAGCACTGTACCAAACACACATACACACACACACACAGAGCACTGTACCAAACACACACACACAGAGCACTGTACCAAACACACACACACAGAGCACGGTACCAAACATACACACAGCACTGTACCAAACACACACACACACACACACAGCACTGTACCAAACACACACACACACACAGAGCACTGAACCAAACACACACACACAGAGCAGTGTACCAAACACACACACCAGAGCACTGTTACAAACACACACACACACAGAGCACTGTACCAAACACACTGACACACACACACAGAGCACTGTACCAAACACACACACGCACACACACACACAGGGCACTGTACCAAACACACACACACACACACACAGAGCACTGTACCATACACACTCTAACAGAGCACTGTACCAACACACACACACACACACAGAGCACTGTACCAAACACACACACACACAGCACTGTACCAAACACACACACACACACACAGAGCACTGCAACAAACATACACACAGTTCACTGTACCAAACACAAACACACACACACACACACACACAGCACTGTACCAAACACAGACAGACACACACACACAGAGCACTGTGACACACACACACACACACACAGAACACTGTACCACACACACAGACACACAGAGCACTGTACCATACACACACAGAGCACTGTACCACACACACACACACACACACTCAGAGCACTATCACACACAAACACAGAGCACTGTCACACACACCCACCCACAGCACTGTCACACCCACCCACAGCACTGTCACACCCACCCACAGCACTGTCACACACACACACACACAGAGCACTGTACCAAAAACACACACACACACACACACACACACAGAGCACTGTACCAAACGCACAGACACAAACACACACAGAGCACTGTACCAAACACACACACACAGAGCACTGTACCAAACACATACACACACAGAGCACTGTACCAAACACACATACACACACACACACAGAGCACTGTACCAAACACACACACACAGAGCACTGTACCAAACACATACACACACAGAGCACTGTACCAAACACACACACACACACACACAGAGCACTGTGCCAAACACACACACACACACACACACAGCAATGTACCAAACACACACACACAGAGCACTGTACTAAACACACACACACACACACACACACACAGAGCACTGTGCCAAACACACACACACACACACACACACAGCAATGTACCAAACACACACACACAGAGCACTGTACTAAACACACACACACACACACACACACACAGAGCACTGTGCCAAACACACACACACACACACACACACAGAGCACTGTACCAAACACACACACACAGAGCACTGTACCAAACACACACACACACAGCACTGTACCAAACACACACACACACAGAGCACTGTACCAAACACACACACACACAGAGCACTGTACCAAACACACACACACACAGAGCACTGTACCAAACACACACACACACACACACACACACACACACAGCACTGTCACACACACAAACACACACACTTAGCACTCTCACACACACACAGAGCACTGTCAGACACACACACACACACACACACAGCACTGTCACACAGACACACAGCACTGCACCAAACATACACACGCACACACACAGCACTGTACCATACACACACACACAGAGCACTGTACCAACACACACACACACACACAGAGCACTGTACCAAACACACACACACACAGCACTGTACCAAACACACACACACAGAGCACTGTAGAAAACACACAGACACACACACACAGACAGAGCACTGTACCAAACACACACACACAGAGCACTGTACCACACACACACACACACACAGAGCAGTGTAACACACATACAAACACACACAGAGCACTGTCACACACACACACAGAGCACTGTCACTCACACACACACAGAGCACTGTCACTCACACACACACATAGCACTGTCACACACGCACACACACACAGTCACACACACACAACACACAGAGCACGGTCACACACACACACACACAGAGCACTGTCACATACTCACAAACAGAGAGCACTGTACCAAACACACACACACGCGCACACACATACACACACACACACAGAGCACTGTACCAATCACACACAAACACACACAGAGCACTGTACCACACACATAGACACACAGAGCACTGTACCACATACACACACACACACACACAGAGCACTGTACCACACAAACACACGCACACACACACACACACACACACACAGAGCACAGTACCAAACACACACACACACACAGAGCACTGTACCAAACACACACACACACACACACAGAGCACTGTACCAAACACACACACACACACATACACAGCACTGTCACACACACATACACACAGAGCACTGTCACACACACACGCAGACACACACACACAGTGCACTGTACATAACACAAACACACACCGAGCACTGTACCAACCACACACACGCACACAGCACTGTACCAAACACACACACACACACACAGAGCACTGTACCAAACACACACACGCACACAGCACTGTCACACACACACACACACAGCACTGTACCAAACACACACACACACAGGGCACTGTACCACACACACACACACACAGAGCACTGTACCACACACACACACAGAGCACTGTACCACACACACACACAGCACTGTACCACACACACACAGAGCACTGTACCACACACACACACAGAGCACTGTACCACACACACACACACACACAGAGCACTGTACCACACACACACACAGAGCTCTGTCACACACACACACACAGAGCACTGTACCACATACACACACACACACAGAGCACTGTACCACACACACACACGCACACACACACACAGAGCACAGTACCAAACACACACACACACACAGAGCACTGTACCAAACACACACACACACACACACATACACAGCACTGTCACACACACATACACACGGAGCACTGTTACACACACACACACACACACAGAGCACTGTCACACACACACACACGCACACAGCACTGTACCAAAGACACACACACACACACACACACAGCACTGTACCAAACACACACACACAGAGCACTGCACCAAACACACACACACACACACACAGTCATACACACAGAGCACTGTACCAAACACACACACACAGAGCACTGTTACAAACACACACACACACAGCACTGTACCAAACACACACACACACTGGGCACTGTACCACACACACACACACAGAGCACTGTACCACACACACACAGAGCACTGAACCACACACACACAGCACTGTACCACACACACACACAGAGCACTGTACCACACACACACACACACACACAGCACTGTACCACACACACACACAGAGCACTGTAAAACACACACAGAGCACTGTAACACACACACAGAGCACTGTAACACACACACACGCACACACACACACAACACTGTCACACACACACACAGAGCACTGTCACACGCACACACACACACAGAGCTCTGTCACACACACACACACAGAGCACTGTCACACACACAGAGCACTGACACACACACACAGAGCACTGTCACACACACACACTCACATACACAGAGCACTGTCACACACACACACACAGACACAGAGCAGTGTCACACACACACACACACAGCACTGTCACACACATGCACAGAGCACTGTCACACACACACACAAAGCACTGTCACACACACACACAGAGCACTTCCACACACACACACACAGAGCACTGTCACTCACACACCCAGAGCTCTGTCACACACACACACACACACACACACAGCACTGTACCAAACACACACACACACAGAGCACTGTACCAAACACACACACAAACACACAGCACTGTACCAAACACACACACACACACACACACACACACACACAGAGCACTGTAACACACACACACACACACTCACAGAGCTCTGTACCACACACACACACACACACAGAGCACTGTAACACACACACACAGAGCACTGTTACATACACAGAGCACTGTAACACACACACACACACACAGAGCACTGTCACACACACACACAGAGCACTGTCACACACACACACACACAGAGCACTGTACCAAACACACGCACACACACAGTGCACTGTACCAAACACACACACACACGCACACACCCACACACACACAGAGCACTGTCACACACACACACACACACACACACACAGAGCACTGTCACACACACACAGCACTGTCACACTCACACACGCCCACACACACACAGAGCACTGTCACACACACACACACACACAGCACTGTCACACACACACACACACACACACAGAGCACTGTCACACACACACACACACACACACACACAGAGCCCTGTCACACACACACACACACAGCACTGTCACACACACACACACCCACACAGAGCACTGTCACACACACACACACACACACACACACACACACACACACACAGAGCACTGTCACACACACACACACACACACACACACACACAGAACTGTCACACACACACACACACACAGAGCACTGTCACACACACACACACACACAGAGCACTGTCACTCACACACACACACACAGAGCACTGTCACACACACACAGAGCACTGTCACACACACAGACACACAGAGCACTGTCACACACACACAAAGCACTGTCACACACACACACACACACAGAGCCCTGTCACACACACACACAGAGCACTGTCACACACACACACACACACAGAGCACTGTCACACACACACAAAGCACTGTCACACACACACACATACACAGAGCCCTGTCACACACACACACAGCACTGTCTCTCTCTCTCACACACACACACACACACACACACAGACACAGAGCAGTGTCACACACACACACAGAGCACTGTCGCACACACACAGAAACAGAGCACTGTCACACACACACAGAAACAGAGCACTGTCACACACACACACCCACAGCACTGTCAGACACACACACAGCACTGTCACACACACACATACACAGAGCACTGTCACACACACACACACACACACACACAGAGCACTGTCACACACACACACACACACACACACACAGAGCACTGTCACACACACACACAGAGCACTGTCACACACACACACACACACACACAGAGCACTGTACCAAACACACGCACACACACAGTGCACTGTACCAAACACACACACACACGCACACACACACAGAGCACTGTCACACACACACACACACACACACACACACAGAGCACTGTCACACACACACAAACAGCACTGTCACACTCACACACACCCACACACACACAGAGCACTGTCACACACACACACACACACACACACAGAGCACTGTACCAAACACACGCACACACACAGTGCACTGTACCAAACACACACACACACGCACACACCCACACACACACAGAGCACTGTCACACACACACACACACACACACACAGAGCACTGTCACACACACACACACACACACAGCACTGTCACACCCACACACACCCACACACACACACAGAGCACTGTCACACACACACACACACACACACACACACAGAGCACTGTCACACACACACACACACACACACAGAGCACTGTCACACACACACACACACACACAGAGCACTGTCACTCACACACACACACACAGAGCACTGTCACACACAAACACACACACAGAGCACGGTCACACACACACACAGCACTGTCACACACACATACACAGAGCCCTGTCACACACACACACACACACAGACACAGAGCACTGTCACACACACACACACAGCACTGTCTCTCTCTCTCTCTCTCACACACACACACACACACAGAGCACTGTCACACACACACAGAAACAGAGCACTGTCACACACACACACACACACACAGAGCACTGTCACACACACACAGCACTGTCACACACACACACAGAGCACTGTCACACACACACACCCACAGCACTGTCACACACACACACAGCACTGTCACACACACACATACACAGAGCACTGTCACTCACACACACACAGAGCACTGTCACTCACACACACACACAGAGCACTGTCACTCACACACACACAGAGCACTGTCACACACGCACACACACACAAAGCACTGTCACACACGCACACACACACAGAGCACTGCCACACACACACAGAGCACTGTCACTCACACACACACAGAGCACTGTCACACACACACACACAGTGAACTGTCACACACGCACACACACACACACACAGAGCACTGTCACACAAACACAGAGCACTGTCACACACACACAAACACAGAGCACTGTACCAAACACACACACACAGAGCACTGTAGCAAACACACACACACACACACAGAGCACTGTACCGCACACACACACACAGACACACACACACAGTGCACTGTACCAAACACACACACGCACACAGCACTGTACCAAACACACACACACCGAGCACTGTACCAAACACACACACACACACACATCACTGTACCAAACACACACACAGAGCACTGTACCAAACACACACACACAGACTCACACACACAGAGCACTGTACCAAACACACACACACACAGAGCACTGTACCAAACACACACACGCACACAGCACTGTCACACACACACACACACACACACACACAGAGCACTGTACCAAACATACACACAGCACTGTACCAAACACACACACACACACAGAGCACTGTACCAAACACACACACACACACACACACACACAGAGCACTGTACCAAACACACACACAGAGCACTGTACCAAACACACACACACACAGAGCACTGTACCAAACACACAGGCACACACACACAGAGCACTGTCACACAGACACACACACAGAGCACTGTCACTCACACACACACAGAGCACTGTACCAAACACACACACACACACACACGCAGAACACTGTACCATACACACACACACAGAGCACTATACCAACACACACACACACACACAGAGCACTGTCACACACGCACACACACACAAAGCACTGTCACACACGCACACACACACAGAGCACTGCCACACACACACAGAGCACTGTCACTCACACACACACAGAGCACTGTCACACACACACACACAGTGAACTGTCACACACGCACACACACACACACACAGAGCACTGTCACACAAACACAGAGCACTGTCACACACACACAAACACAGAGCACTGTACCAAACACACACACACAGAGCACTGTAGCAAACACACACACACACACACAGAGCACTGTACCGCACACACACACACAGACACACACACACAGTGCACTGTACCAAACACACACACGCACACAGCACTGTACCAAACACACACACACCGAGCACTGTACCAAACACACACACACACACACATCACTGTACCAAACACACACACAGAGCACTGTACCAAACACACACACACAGACTCACACACACAGAGCACTGTACCAAACACACACACACACAGAGCACTGTACCAAACACACACACGCACACAGCACTGTCACACACACACACACACACACACACACAGAGCACTATACCAAACACACACACAGAGCACTGTACCAAACACACACACACACAGTGCACTGTACCAAACATACACACAGCACTGTACCAAACACACACACACACACAGAGCACTGTACCAAACACACACACACACACACACACACACAGAGCACTGTACCAAACACACACACAGAGCACTGTACCAACACACACACACACAGAGCACTGTACCAAACACACAGGCACACACACACAGAGCACTGTCACACAGACACACACACAGAGCACTGTCACTCACACACACACAGAGCACTGTACCAAACACACACACACACACACACGCAGAACACTGTACCATACACACACACACAGAGCACTATACCAACACACACACACACACACAGAGCACTGTACCAAAAACACATACACATAGCACTGTGCCCCACACACACAGAACACTGTACCACACACACACAGAGCACTGTAACACAGATACACACACCCACCCACAGAGCACTGTAACACACACACAGAGCACTGTACCACACACACAGAGCACTGTAACACACATACACACACACACAGAGCACTGTACCACACACACACACACACACACACAGAGCACTGTACCACACACACAGACACACAGAGCACTGTACCACACACACAGACACACAGAGCACTATCACACACACACACTCAGAGCACTGTCACACACACACACACAGAGCACTGTCACACACGCACACACACACAGAGCACTGTCACACAGACACACACACAGAGCACTGTCACTCACACACACACAGAGCACTGTCACACACACACACAGACACACACACACACAGTGCACTGTACATAACACAAACACACACACACACCGAGCACTGTACCAAACACACACACGCACACAGCACTGTACCAAACACACACACACACAGAGCACTGTAGCAAAACACACACACACACAGAGCACTGTACCAAACACACACACACAGAGCACTGTACCAAACACACACACACACACACACGCAGAACACTGTACCATACACACACACACAGAGCACTATACCAACACACACACACACACACACAGAGCACTGTACCAAAAACACATACACAGAGCACTGTTCCCCACACACACAGAACACTGTACCACACACACACACACACAGAGCACTGTAACACACATACACACACACACAGAGCACTGTAACACACATACACACACACACAGAGCACTGTACCACACACACACACACACACACACACAGAGCACTGTACCACACACACAGACACACAGAGCACTGTACCACACACACACACACTCACACAGAACCACACACACACACACAAACACACACAGAGCACTATCACACACACACACTCAGAGCACTGTCACACACACCCACCCACAGCACTGTCACACACACACAGAGCACTGTCACTCACACACACACACAGAGCACTGTCACACACGCACACACACAGAGCACTGTCACACAGACCCACACACAGAGCACTGTCACTCACACACACAGAGAGCACTGTCACACACACACACACACACACACACGCAGACACACACACACAGTGCACTGTACATAACACAAACACACACACACACACCGAGCACTGTACCAAACACACACACGCACACAGCACTGTACCAAACACACACACACAGAGCACTGTAGCAAACACACACACACACAGAGCACTGTACCAAACACACACACACAGACTCACACACACAGAGCACTGTACCAAACACATACACACAGAGCACTGTTACAAACACACACACACACAGAGCACTGTACCAATCACACACACGCACACAGCACTGTACCAAACACACACACACACAGAGCACTGTACCAAACACACACACGCACACAGCACTGTCACACACACACACACACACACACACACACAGAGCACTGTACCAAACACACACACACACACACAGAGCACTGTACCAAACACACACACACAGTGCACTGTACCAAACATACACACAGCACTGTACCAAACACACACACACAGAGCACTGTACCAAACACACACACACACACACACAGAGCACTGTACCAAACACACACACACACAGCACTGTACCAAACACACACACACACACACACACACACACACAGAGCACTGTACCAAACACACACACACAGAGCACTGTACCACACACACACACAGAGCACTGTCACACGCACACACACACACAGAGCTCTGTCACACACACACACACAGAGCACTGTCACACACACAGAGCACTGTACCAAACACACGCACACACACAGTGCACTGTACCAAACACACACACACACGCACACACCCACACACACACAGAGCAGTCACACACACACACACACACACACACACAGAGCACTGTCACACACACACACACACAGCACTGTCACACTCACACACGCCCACACACACACAGAGCACTGTCACACACACACACACACACAGCACTGTCACACACACACACACACACACACAGAGCACTGTCACACACACACACACACACACACAGAGCCCTGTCACACACACACACACACAGCACTGTCACACACACACACACCCACACAGAGCACTGTCACACACACACACACACACACACACACAGAGCACTGTCACACACACACACACACACAGAGAACTGTCACACACACACACACACAGAGCACTGTCACACACACACACACACACACACAGAGCACTGTCACTCACACACACACACACAGAGCACTGTCACACACACACACACACACACAGAGCACTGTCACACACACACACAGAGCACTGTCACACACACAGACACACAGAGCACTGTCACACACACACAAAGCAATGTCACACACACACACACACACACACAGAGCCCTGTCACACACACACACAGAGCACTGTCACACACACACACACACAGAGCACTGTCACACACACACAAAGCACTGTCACACACACACACATACACAGAGCCCTGTCACACACACACACAGCACTGTCTCTCTCTCTCACACACACACACACACACACACACACACACACACAGACACAGAGCAGTGTCACACACACACACAGAGCACTGTCGCACACACACAGAAACAGAGCACTGTCACACACACACAGAAACAGAGCACTGTCACACACACACACCCACAGCACTGTCAGACACACACACAGCACTGTCACACACACACATACACAGAGCACTGTCACACACACACACACACACACAGAGCACTGTCTCACACACACACACACACACACACACACACACACACACACAGAGCACTGTCACACACACACACAGAGCACTGTCACACACACACACACACACAGAGCACTGTACCAAACACTCGCACACACACAGTGCACTGTACCAAACACACACACACACGCACACACCCACACACACACAGAGCACTGTCACACACACACACACACACACACACAGAGCACTGTCACACACACACACACAGCACTGTCACACTCACACACACCCACACACACACAGAGCACTGTCACACACACACACACACACACACACACACAGAGCACTGTACCAAACACACGCACACACACAGTGCACTGTACCAAACACACACACACACGCACACACCCACACACACACAGAGCACTGTCACACACACACACACACACACACACACACAGAGCACTGTCACACACACACACACACAGAGCACTGTACCAAACACACGCACACACACAGTGCACTGTACCAAACACACACACACACGCACACACCCACACACACACAGAGCACTGTCACACACACACACACACACACACACACAGAGCACTGTCACACACACACACACACACACAGCACTGTCAAAGAACAACAAAGAACAAAGAAATGTACAGCACAGGAACAGGCCCTTCGGCCCTCCAAGCCCGTGCCGACCATACTGCCCGACTAAACTACAATCTTCTACACTTCCTGGGTCCGTATCCTTCTATTCCCATCCTATTCATATATTTGTCAAGATGCCCCTTAAATGTCCCTATCGTCCCTGCCTCCACTACCTCCTCCGGTAGTGAGTTCCAGGCACCCACTACCCTCTGCGTAAAAAACTTGCCTCGTACATCTACTCTAAACTTTGCCCCTCTCACCTTAAACCTATGCCCCCTAGTAATTGACCCCTCTACCCTGGGGAAAAGCCTCTGACTATCCACTCTGTCTATGCCCCTCATAATTTTGTATACCTCTATCAGGTCGCCCCTCAACCTCCTTCGTTCCAGTGAGAACAAACCGAGTTTATTCAATCGCTCCTCATAGCTTATGCCCTCCATACCAGGCAACATTCTGGTAAATCTCTTCTGCACCCTCTCTAAAGCCTCCACATCCTTCTGGTAGTGTGGCGACCAGAATTGAACACTATACTCCAAGTGTGGCCGAACTAAGGTTCTATACAGCTGCAACATGACTTGCCACTTCTTATACTCAATGCCCCGGCCAATGAAGGCAAGCATGCCGTATGCCTTCTTGACTACCTTCTCCACCTGTGTAGCCCCTTTCAGTGATCTGTGGACCTGTACTCCTAGATCTCTTTGACTTTCAATACTCTTGAGGGTTCTACCATTCACTGTATATTCCCTACCTACATTAGCCCTTCCAAAATGCATTACCTCACATTTGTCCAGGTTAAACTCCATCTGCCATCTCTCCGCCCAAGTCTCCAGACAATCTAAATCCTGCTGTATCCTCAGACAGTCCTCATCGCTATCCGCAATTCCACCAACCTTTGTGTCGTCTGCAAACTTACTAATCAGACCAGTTACATTTTCCTCCAAATCATTTATATATACTACAAAGAGCAAAGGTCCCAGCACTGATCCCTGTGGAACACCACTGGTCACAGCCCTCCAATTAGAAAAGCATCCCTCCATTGCTACCCTCTGCCTTCTATGGCCTAGCCAGTTCTGTATCCACCTTGCCAGTTCACCCCTGATCCCGTGTGACTTCACCTTTTGTACTAGTCTACCATGAGGGACCTTGTCAAAGGCCTTACTGAAGTCCATATAGACAACATCTACTGCCCTACCTGCATCAATCATCTTAGTGACCTCCTCGAAAAACTCGATCAAGTTAGTGAGACACGACCTCCCCTTCACAAAACCGTGCTGCCTCTCACTAATACGTCCATTTGCTTCCAAATGGGAGTAGATCCTGTCTCGAAGAATTCTCTCCAGTAATTTCCCTACCACTGAAGTAAGGCTCACCGGCCTGTAGTTCCCGGGATTATCCCTGCCACCCTTCTTAAACAGAGGAACAACATTGGCTATTCTCCAGTCCTCCGGGACATCCCCTGAAGACAGCGAGGATCCAAAGATTTCTGTCAAGGCCTCAGCAATTTCCTCTCCAGCCTCCTTCAGTATTCTGGGGTAGATCCCATCCGGCCCTGGGGACTTATCTACCTTAATATTTTTTAAGACACCCAACACCTCGTCTTTTTGGATCACAATGTGACCCAGGCTATCTACACCCCCTTCTCCAGACTCAACATCTACCAATTCCTTCTCTTTGGTGAATACTGATGCAAAGTATTCATTTAGTACCTCGCCCATTTCCTCTGGCTCCACACATAGATTCCCTTGCCTATCCTTCAGTGGGCCAACCCTTTCCCTGGCTACCCTCTTGCTTTTTATGTAAGTGTAAAAAGCCTTGGGATTTTCCTTAACCCTATTTGCCAATGACTTTTCATGACCCCTTCTAGCCCTCCTGACTCCCTGCTTAAGTTCCTTCCTACTTTCCTTATATGCCACACAGGCTTCGTCTGTTCCCAGCCTTTTAGCCCTGACAAATGCCTCCTTTTTCTTTTTGACGAGGCCTACAATATCATTCGTCATCCAAGGTTCCCGAAAATTGCCGTATTTGTCTTTCTTCCTCACAGGAACATGCCTGTCCTGTATTCCTATCAACTGACACTTGAAAGCCTCCCACATGTCAGATGTTGATTTGCCCTCAAACATCCGCCCCCAATCTATGCTCTTCAGTTCCCGCCTAATATTGTTATAATTAGCCTTCCCCCAATTTAGCACATTCATCCTCGGACCACTCTTATCCTTGTCCACCAGTACTTTAAAACTTACTGAATTGTGGTCACTGTTACCGAAATGCTCCCCTACTGAAACATCTACCACCTGGCCGGGCTCATTCCCCAATACCAGGTCCAGTACCGCCTCTTCCCTAGTTGGACTGTTTACATATTGTTTTAAGAAGCCCTCCTGGATGCTCCTTACAAACTCTGCCCCGTCTAAGCCCCTGGCACTAAGTGAGTCCCAGTCAATATTGGGGAAGTTGAAGTCTCCCATCACCACAACCCTGTTGTTTTTACTCTTTTCCAAAATCTGTCTACCTATCTGCTCCTCTATCTCCCGCTGGCTGTTGGGAGGCCTGTAGTATACCCCCAACATTGTGACTGCACCCTTCTTATTCCTGATCTCTACCCATATAGCCTCACTGCCCTCTGAGGTGTCCTCTCGCTGTATAGCTGTGATACTCTCCTGAACAAGTAGCGCAACTCCGCCTCCCCTTTTACATCCCCCTCTATCCCGCCTGAAACATCTAAATCCTGGAACGTTTAGCTGCCAATCCTGCCCTTCCCTCAACCAGGTCTCTGTAATGGCAACAACATCATAGTTCCAAGTACTAATCCAAGCTCTAAGTTCATCTGCCTTACCCGTAATGCTCCTTGCATTAAAACATATGCACTTCAGGCCACCAGACCCGCTGTGTTCAGCAACTTCTCCCCGTCTGCTCTGCCTCAGAGCCACACTGTCCATATTCCCTAGTTCTCCCTCAACGCTCTCACCTTCTGACCTATTGCTCCCGTGCCCACCCCCCTGCCATACTAGTTTAAACCCTGTCACACACACACACACACACACACAGCACTGTCACACACACACACACCCACACACACACACAGAGCACTGTCACACACACACACACACACACACACACAGAGCACTGTCACACACACACACACACACACAGAGCACTGTCACACACACACACACACACACAGAGCACTGTCACTCACACACACACACACAGAGCACTGTCACACACAAACACACACACAGAGCACGGTCACACACACACACAGCACTGTCACACACACATACACAGAGCCCTGTCACACACACACACACACACAGACACAGAGCACTGTCACACACACACACACAGCACTGTCTCTCTCTCTCTCTCTCACACACACACACACACACACACACACACACACACAGAGCACTGTCACACACACACAGAAACAGAGCACTGTCACACACACACACACACACACACACAGAGCACTGTCACACACACAGAGCACTGTCACACACACACAGCACTGTCACACACACACACAGAGCACTGTCACACACACACACCCACAGCACTGTCACACACACACACAGCACTGTCACACACACACATACACAGAGCACTGTCACTCACACACACACAGAGCACTGTCACTCACACACACACACAGAGCACTGTCACTCACACACACACAGAGCACTGTCACACACGCACACACACACAAAGCACTGTCACACACACACATACACAGAGCACTGTCACTCACACACACACAGAGCACTGTCACACACGCACACACACACAGAGCACTGTCACACACACACAGAGCACTGTCACTCACACACACACAGAGCACTGTCACACACACACACACACAGAGCACTGTCACTCACACACACACAGTGAACTGTCACACACGCACACACACAGAGCACTGTCACACAAACACAGAGCACTGTCACACACACACAAACACAGAGCACTGTACCAAACACACACACACAGAGCACTGTAGCAAACACACACACACACACAGAGCACTGTACCGCACACACACACACAGACACACACACACAGTGCACTGTACATAACACAAACACACACACACACCGAGCACTGTACCAAACACACACACGCACACAGCACTGTACCAAACACACACACACCGAGCACTGTACCAAACACACACACACACACACATCACTGTACCAAACACACACACAGAGCACTGTACCAAACACACACACACAGACTCACACACACAGAGCACTGTACCAAACACACACACACACACACACAGAGCACTGTACCAAACACACACACGCACACAGCACTGTCACACACACACACACACACACACACACACACACACAGAGCACTATACCAAACACACACACAGAGCACTGTACCAAACACACACACACACAGTGCACTGTACCAAACATACACACAGCACTGTACCAAACACACACACACACACACAGAGCACTGTACCAAACACACACACACACACACACACACAGAGCACTGTACCAAACACACACACAGAGCACTGTACCAAACACACACACACACAGAGCACTGTACCAAACACACAGGCACACACACACAGAGCACTGTCACACAGACACACACACAGAGCACTGTCACTCACACACACACAGAGCACTGTACCAAACACACACACACACACACACGCAGAACACTGTACCATACACACACACACAGAGCACTATACCAACACACACACACACACACAGAGCACTGTACCAAAAACACATACACATAGCACTGTGCCCCACACACACAGAACACTGTACCACACACACACAGAGCACTGTAACACAGATACACACACCCACCCACAGAGCACTGTAACACACACACAGAGCACTGTACCACACACACACAGAGCACTGTAACACACATACACACACACACAGAGCACTGTACCACACACACACACACACACACAGAGCACTGTACCACACACACAGACACACAGAGCACTGTACCACACACACAGACACACAGAGCACTATCACACACACACACTCAGAGCACTGTCACACACACCCACCCACAGCACTGTCACACACACACAGAGCACTGTCACTCACACACACACACAGAGCACTGTCACACACGCACACACACACACAGAGCACTGTCACACAGACACACACACAGAGCACTGTCACTCACACACACACAGAGCACTGTCACACACACACACACACACGCAGACACACACACACACAGTGCACTGTACATAACACAAACACACACACACACCGAGCACTGTACCAAACACACACACGCACACAGCACTGTACCAAACACACACACACACAGAGCACTGTAGCAAACACACACACACACAGAGCACTGTACCAAACACACACACACAGAGCACTGTACCAAACACACACACACACACACGCAGAACACTGTACCATACACACACACACAGAGCACTATACCAACACACACACACACACACACAGAGCACTGTACCAAAAACACATACACAGAGCACTGTGCCCCACACACACAGAACACTGTACCACACACACACACACACAGAGCACTGTAACACACATACACACACACACAGAGCACTGTAACACACATACACACACACACAGAGCACTGTACCACACACACACACACACACAGAGCACTGTACCACACACACAGACACACAGAGCACTGTACCACACACACACACACTCACACAGAACCACACACACACACACAAACACACACAGAGCACTATCACACACACACACTCAGAGCACTGTCACACACACCCACCCACAGCACTGTCACACACACACAGAGCACTGTCACTCACACACACACACAGAGCACTGTCACACACGCACACACACAGAGCACTGTCACACAGACCCACACACAGAGCACTGTCACTCACACACACAGAGAGCACTGTCACACACACACACACACACACACACACACGCAGACACACACACACAGTGCACTGTACATAACACAAACACACACACACACCGAGCACTGTACCAAACACACACCCGCACACAGCACTGTACCAAACACACACACACAGAGCACTGTAGCAAACACACACACACACAGAGCACTGTACCAAACACACACACACAGACTCACACACGCAGAGCACTGTACCAAACACATACACACAGAGCACTGTTACAAACACACACACACACACAGAGCACTGTACCAATCACACACACGCACACAGCACTGTACCAAACACACACACACACAGAGCACTGTACCAAACACACACACGCACACAGCACTGTCACACACACACACACACACACACACAGAGCACTGTACCAAACACACACACACACACACACAGAGCACTGTACCAAACACACACACACAGTGCACTGTACCAAACATACACACAGCACTGTACCAAACACACACACACAGAGCACTGTACCAAACACACACACACACACACAGAGCACTGTACCAAACACACACACACACAGCACTGTACCAAACACACACACACACACACACACACACACAGAGCACTGTACCAAACACACACACACAGAGCATTGTACCACACACACACACAGAGCACTGTACCAAACACGCACACACATAGAGCACTGTACCAAACACACAGGCACACACACACACAGAGCACTGTACCAAACACACGCACACACACACAGAGCACTGTACCAAACACACACACACACATACACACACGCAGAGCACTGTACCATATACACACAGCACTGTACCAAACACACACACACACACACATCACTGTACCAAACACACACACAGAGCACTGTACCAAACACACACACACAGACTCACACACACACATCACTGTACCAAACACACACACAGAGCACTGTACCAATCACACACACGCACACAGCACTGTACCAAACACACACACACACACACAGAGCACTGTACCAAACACACACACGCACACAGCACTGTCACACACACACACACACACAGAGCACTATACGAAACACACACACACACAGAGCACTGTACCAAACACACACACACACAGTGCACTGTACCAAACATACACACAGCACTGTACCAAACACACACACACACACAGAGCACTGTACCAAACACACACACACACACACACAGCACTGTACCAAACACACACACACAGAGCACTGTACCACACACACACACAGAGCACTGTACCAAACACACACACACACAGAGCACTGTACCAAACACACAGGCACACACACACACAGAGAACTGTACCAAACACACGCACACACACACAGAGCACTGTACCAAACACACACACACACACACACGCAGAACACTGTACCATACACACACACAGAGCACTATACCAACACACACACACACACACACAGAGCACTGTACCAAAAACACATACACAGAGCACTGTGCCCCACACACACAGAACACTGTACCACACACACACACACAGAGCACTGTAACACACATACACACACACACACACAGAGCACTGTAACACACACACACACAAACACAGAGCACTGTACCACACACACACAGAGCACTGTAACACACATACACACACACACAGAGCACTGTACCACACACACACACACACACAGAGCACTGTACCACACACACAGACACACAGAGCACTGTACCACACACACACACACTCACACAGAACCACACACACACACACAAACACACACAGAGCACTATCACACACACACTCAGAGCACTGTCACACACACCCACCCACAGCACTGTCACACACACACAGAGCACTGTCACTCACACACACACACAGAGCACCGTCACACACGCACACACACAGAGCACTGTCACACAGACACACACAGAGCACTGTCACACAGACACACACAGAGCACTGTCACTCACACACACGCAGAGCACTGTCACACACACACACACACGCAGACACACACACACACAGTGCACTGTACATAACACAAACACACACACACACCGAGCACTGTACCAAACACACACACGCACACAGCACTGTACCAAACACACACACACACAGAGCACTGTAGCAAACACACACACACACAGAGCACTGTACCAAACACACACACACATCGCTGTACCAAACACACACACACAGAGCACTGTACCAAACACATACACACAGCGCACTGTTACAAACACACACACACACAGAGCACTGTACCAATCACACACACGCACACAGCACTGTACCAAACACACACACACACACACAGAGCACTGTACCAAACACACACACGCACACAGCACTGTCACACACACACACACACACACACACACACACACACAGAGCACTGTACCAAACACACACACACACACACACACAGCACTGTACCAAACACACACACACAGTGCACTGTACCAAACATACACACAGCACTGTACCAAACACACACACACAGAGCACTGTACCAAACACACACACACACACAGAGCACTGTACCAAACACACACACACAGAGCACTGTACCACACACACACACAGAGCACTGTACCAAACACACACACACATAGAGCACTGTACCAAACACACAGGCACACACACACACAGAGCACTGTACCAAACACACACACACACACACACGCAGAGCACTGTACCATATACACACACAGAGCACTGTACCAACACACACACACACGCACACAGAGCACTGTACCAAACACACACACACACACAGCACTGTACCAAACACACACACACAGAGCACTGTACCAAACACACTCACACACAGCACTGTACCAAACACACACACACAGAGCACTGTACCAAGCACACACACACACACACACACACACACAGAGCACTGTACCAAAAACACACACACACACACACACACACACACACACACACACAGAGCACTGTAACACCCACTCACACACAGAGCACTGTAACACACACACACACACACACACATACACACAAACACAGAGCACTGTACCACACACACACACACACAGAGCACTGTACCACACACACAGACACACAGAGCACTGTACCACACACACACACACACTCACACAGAGCACTGTACCACACACACACACAGAGCACTGTCACACACACCCACCCACAGCACTGTCACACACACACACAGCACTGTCACACACACACACAGCACTGTCACACACACACACACACAGAGCACTGTCACACACGCACACGCACACACAGAGCACTGTCACACAGACACACACACAGAGCACTGTCACTCACACACACACAGAGCACTGTCACACACACACAGAGCACTGTCACTCACACACAAACAGAGCACTGTCACACACGCACACACACACACACACAGCGCACTGTCACACACACACACACACAGAGCACTGTACCAAACACGCACACACACTCCGAGCACTGTACCATACACACACACACACACACACACACACACACAGCGCACTGTACCAAACACACACAAACACACAGAGTACTTTATCCCCCCTCCCACAGACACACACCGAGCACTGTACCACACACACACACACAGAGCACTGTACCACACACACACATGCACACACAGAGCACTGTACCAAACACACACACACACACACACACAAACAGAGCACTGTACCAAACACACACACACACACACACACAGCACTGTACCAAACACACACACACACACACACACATAGAGCACTGCACCACACACACACACACAGAGCACTGTAACACACACACACACACACTCACAGAGCACTGTCACACACACACACACAGAGCACTGTCACACACACACACCCACAGCACTGTCACACACACAGAGCACTGTCACACACACAGAGCACTGTCACACACACAGAGCACTGTCACACACACAGAGCACTGTCACACACACACACAGAGCACTGTCACACAGACACCCCCACAGCACTGTCACACACACACACAGCACTGTCACACACGCACACACACAGAGCACTGTCACTCACACACACACAGAGCACTGTCACACACGCACACACACACAGAGCACTGTCACACATACACACACACAGAGCACTGTCACACACACACACACCGAGCACTGTCACACAGACACACACACAGAGCACTGTCACTCACACACACACACAGATCACTGTCACACACACACACACAGAGCACTGTCACTCACACACACACAGATCACTGTCACACACACACACACACAGAACACTGGCACACACACACACAGAGCACTGTACATAACACAAACACACACACACCGAGCCCTGTACCAGACACACACACGCACACAGCACTGTACCAAACACACACACACACGCACACAGAGGACTGTACCAAACATACACACAGCACTGTACCAAACACACAGACACAGAGCACTGTACCAAACATACACACAGCACTGTACCAAACACACACACACATACACACATCACTGTACCAAACACACACACACAGAGCTCTGTACCAAACACACACACACACACACAGCACTGTACCAAACACACACACACACACACACACACACACAGAGCACTGTTACAAACACACACACACACACACACAGAGCACTGTTACAAACACACACACACACAGAGCACTGTACCAAACACACACCCGCACACAGCACTGTCACACACACACACACACACACACACACACACACACACACACGCACACACACACACACAGCACTGTACCAAACACACACACACAGAGCACTGTTACAAACACACACACAGAGCACGGTACCAAACACACACACAGAGCACTGTACCAAACACACACACACACAGAGCACTGTACCACACACACACACACACACACACCCACTCACACAGAGCACTGTACCACACACACACACACACACAAACACACACAGAGCACTGTCACACACACAGAGCACTGTCACACACACACACACAGCACTGTCACAGACACACACACAGAGCACTGTCACTCACACACACACAGAGCACTGTCACACACACACACACAGAGCACTGTCACTCACACACACAGAGCACTGTCACACACGCACACACACACACAGCGCACTGTCACACACACACACACAGCACTGTCATACACACACACAGACCACTGTCTTACACACACACACACACACACACAGAGCACTGTCACACACACAAACACAGAGCACTGTACCAAACACACACACACACACACAGAGCACTGTACCAAACACACACACACTCAGAGCACTGTACCACACACACGCACAGAGCACTGTACCAAACACACACAAACACACAGAGCACTTTATCCCCCCTCCCACAGACACACACAGAGCACTGTACCACACACACACACAGAGCACTGTACCACTGTTTACGTCAATGATGGAAAGGGATAAGTATACACCGCAGGGCAAGAGTTATAGCTGGGGGAAGGGCAATTATGATGCCATTAGACGTGACTTGGGGGGGATAAGGTGGAGAAGTAGGCTGCAAGTGTTGGGCACACTGGATAAGTGGGGCTTGTTCAAGGATCAGCTACTGCGTGTTCTTGATAAGTATGTACCGGTCAGACAGGGAGGAAGGCGTCGAGCGAGGGAACCGTGGTTTACCAAGGAAGTGGAATCTCTTGTTAAGAGGAAGAAGGAGGCCTATGTGAAGATGAAGTGTGAAGTTTCGGTTGGGGCGATGGATAGTTACAAGGTAGCGAGGAAGGATCTAAAGAGAGAGCTAAGACGAGCAAGGAGGGGACATGAGAAGTATTTGGCAGGAAGGATCAAGGAAAACCCAAAAGCTTTCTATAGGTATGTCAGGAATAAGCGAATGACTAGGGAAAGAGTAGGACCAGTCAAGGACAGGGATGGGAAATTGTGTGTGGAGTCTGAAGAGATAGGCGAGATACTAAATGAATATTTTTCGTCAGTATTCACTCAGGAAAAAGATAATGTTGTGGAGGAGAATGCTGAGCCCCAGGCTAATAGAATAGATGGCATTGAGGTACGTAGGGAAGAGGTGTTGGCAATTCTGGACAGGCTGAAAATAGATAAGTCCCCGGGACCTGATGGGATTTATCCTAGGATTCTATGGGAGGCCAGGGAAGAGATTGCTGGACCTTTGGCTTTGATTTTTATGTCATCATTGGCTACAGGAATAGTGCCAGAGGACTGGAGGACAGCAAATGTGGTCCCTTTGTTCAAAAAGGGGAGCAGAGACAACCCCGGCAACTATAGGCCGGTGAGCCTCACGTCTGTAGTGGGTAAAGTCTTGGAGGGGATTATAAGAGACAAGATTTATAATCATCTAGATAGGAATAATATGATCAGGGATAGTCAGCATGGCTTTGTGAAGGGTAGGTCATGCCTCACAAACCTTATTGAGTTCTTTGAGAAGGTGACTGAACAGGTAGACGAGGGTAGAGCAGTTGATGTGGTGTATATGGATTTCAGCAAAGCGTTTGATAAGGTTCCCCACGGTAGGCTATTGCAAAAAATACGGAGGCTGGGGATTGAGGGTGATTTAGAGATGTGGATCAGAAATTGGCTAGCTGAAAGAAGACAGAGGGTGGTGGTTGATGGGAAATGTTCAGAATGGAGTACAGTCACAAGTGGAGTACCACAAGGATCTGTTCTGGGGCCGTTGCTGTTTGTCATTTTTATCAATGACCTAGAGGAAGGCGCAGAAGGGTGGGTGAGTAAATTTGCAGACGATACTAAAGTCGGTGGTGTTGTCGATAGTGTGGAAGGATGTAGCAGATTACAGAGGGATATAGATAAGCTGCAGAGCTGGGCCGAGAGGTGGCAAATGGAGTTTAATGTAGAGAAGTGTGAGGTGATTCACTTTGGAAGGAATAACAGGAATGCGGAATATTTGGCTAATGGTAAAGTTCTTGAAAGTGTGGATGAGCAGAGGGATCTAGGTGTCCATGTACATAGATCCCTGAAAGTTGCCACCCAGGTTGATAGGGTGGTGAAGAAGGCCTATGGAGTGTTGGCCTTTATTGGTAGAGGGATTGAGTTCCGGAGTCGGGAGGTCATGTTGCAGCTGTACAGAACTCTGGTACGGCCGCATTTGGAGTATTGCGTACAGTTCTGGTCACCGCATTATAGGAAGGACGTGGAGGCTTTGGAGCGGGTGCAGAGGAGATTTACCAGGATGTTGCCTGGTATGGAGGGAAAATCTTATGAGGAAAGGCTGATGGACTTGAGGTTGTTTTCGTTGGAGAGAAGAAGGTTAAGAGGAGACTTAATAGAGGCATACAAAATGATCAGGGGGTTGGATAGGGTGGACAGTGAGAGCCTTCTCCCGCGGATGGATATGGCTGGCACGAGGGGACATAACTTTAAACTGAGGGGTAATAGATATAGGACAGAGGTCAGAGGTAGGTTCTTTACGCAAAGAGTAGTGAGGCCGTGGAATGCCCTACCTGCTACAGTGGTGAACTCGCCAACATTGAGGGCATTTAAAAGTTTATTGGATAAACATATGGATGATAATGGCATAGTGTAGGTTGGATGGCTTTTGTTTCGGTGCAACATCGTGGGCCGAAGGGCCTGTACTGCGCTGTATTGTTCTATGTTCTATGTTCACACACACACACACACACACACCAAGCACTGTACCACACACACACATGCACACACACAGAGCACTGTCACACACACACAGGCACACACACACAGAGCACTGTACCAAACACACACACACACACACACAAACAGAGCACTGTACCAAACACACACACAGAGCACTGTACCAAACACACACACACACACACAGCACAGTACCACACACACACACACAGCACTGTAACACACACACACACACAGCACTGTAACACACACACACACACAGCACTGTAACACACACACACACACTCACAGAGCACTGTCACACACACACACACACACACACACACACACAGAGCACTGTCACACACACACACAGAGCACTGTCACACACACCCACCCACAGCACTGTCACACACACACACACACACACACTCACAGAGCACTGTCACTCACACACACACAGATCACTGTCACACACACACACACACAGAGCACTGTCACTCACACACACACAGAGAACTGTCACACACGCACACACACACACACTCAGCGCACTGTCACACACACACACGCAGAACACTGGCACACACACACAGAGCACTGTCACACACACACTTACACAGAGCACTGTACCAAACACACACACACACAGCACTGTACCAAACATACACACAGCACTGTACCAAACACACACACAGAGCACTGTACCAAACACACACACACACACACACACACACACACACACAGAGCACTGTACCAAACACACACACACACACACCACTGTACCAAACACACACACACAGAGCACTGTACCAAATATTCACACACACACACAGCACTGTACCAATCACACACACGCACACAGCACTGTACCAAACACACACACACACACACAGAGCACTGTACCAAACACACACACACACACAGAGCACTGTACCAAACACACACACACACAGCACTGTACCTAAAACACACACACACACACACACACCACTGTACCAAACACACACACACAGAGCACTGTACCAAACATACACACAGCACTGTACCAAACACACACACACAGAGCACTGTTACAAACACACACACACAGCACTGTACCAAACACACAGGCACACATACACACACACACAGAGCACTGTACCAAACACACACACACACACACACACACACATAGAGCACTGTACCAAACACACACACACACACACACACACAAACAGAGCACTGTACCAAACACACACACACACACACATAGAGCACTGTACCACACACACACAGAGCACTGTAACACACACACACACACACACTCAGAGCACTGTCACACACACACACACAGAGCACTGTCACACACACACACACAGCACTGTACCAAACACACACAGACACACACACACACAGCACTGTACCAAACACACACACACAGAGCATTGTTACAAACAAACACACACAGAGCACTGTTACAAACACACACACACAGAACACTGTCACACAAACACAGTGCACTGTAGCGAACACACACACACAGTGCACTGTACATAACACAAACACACACACGCACACAGCACTGTACCAAACACACACACACACACAGACACACACAGAGCACTGTACCAAACACACACACACAGAGCACATTGAAAACAGCGCGGGAGGTGAGTGAGCCAGGACAGTGAAAACAGCGCGCGAGCTGAGTGAGCTGGGACATTGAAAACAGCGCGGGAGGTGAGTGAGCCGGGACAGTGAAAACAGCGTGGGAGGAGAGTGAGCCGGGACAGTGAAAACAGCGCGAGAGGTGAGTGAGCCGGGTCATTGAAAACAGCGCGGGAGGTGAGTGAGCCGGGACAGTGAAAACAGCGCGGGAGGTGAGAGAGCCGGGACATTGAAAACAGCGCGAGAGCTGAGTGAGACGGGACAGTGAAAACAGCACGAGAGGAGAGTGAGCCGGGACAGTGAAAACAGCGCGGGAGGAGAGTGAGCCGGGACAGTGAAAACAGCGCGAGAGGTGAGTGAGCCGGGACAGTGAAAACAGTGCGAGAGGTGAGTGAGCCGGGACATTGAAAACAGCGCGGGAGCTGAGTGAGCCGGGTCAGTGAAAACAGCGCGGGAGGTCAGTGAGCCGGGACAGTGAAAACAGCGCGGGAGGTGAGTGAGCCGGGACAGTGAAAACAGCGCGGGAGGTGAGTGAGCAGGGACAGTAAAAACAGCGCGGGAGATGACTGAGCCGGGACAGTGAAAACAGCGCGAGAGGTGAGTGAGCCGGGACAGTGAAAACAGCGCGGGAGGTGAGTGAGTCGGGACATTGAAAACAGCGCGGGAGGAGAGTGAGCCGGGACAGTGAAAACAGCGCGGGAGGAGAGTGAGCCGGGACATTGAAAACAGAGCGGGAGGTGAGTGAGCCGGGACAGTGAAAACAGCGCGGGAGGTGAGTGAGCCGGGACAGTGAAAACAGCGCGGGAGCTGAGTGAGCCGGGACAGTGAAAACAGCGCGGGAGGTGAGTGAGCCAGGACAGTGAAAACAGCGCGGGAGCTGAGTGAGCCGGGACATTGAAAACAGCGCGGGAGCTGAGTGAGCCGGGACAGTGAAAACAGCGCGGGAGGAGAGTGAGCCGGGACATTGAAAACAGCGCGGGAGGTGAGTGAGCCGGGACAGTGAAAACAGCGCGGGAGGTGAGTGAGCCGGGACAGGGAAAACAGCGCGAGAGGTGAGTGAGCCGGGACAGTGAAAACAGCGCGGGAGGTGAGTGAGCCGGGACAGTGAAAACAGCGCGGGAGCTGAGTGAGCCGGGACATTGAAAACAGCGCGGGAGGTGAGTGAGCCGGGACAGTGAAAACAGTGCGGGAGGTGAGTGAGCCGGGACAGTGAAAACAGCGCGGGAGGTGAGTGAGCCGGGACATTGAAAACAGCGCGAAAGGTGAGTGAGCCGGGACAGTGAAAACAGCGCGAGAGGTGAGTGAGTCGGGACAGTGAAAACAGTGCGGGAGGTGAGTGAGCCGGGACAGTGAAAACAGAGCGGGAGGAGAGTGAGCCGGGACATTGAAAACAGCGCGGGAGCTGAGTGAGCCGGGACATTGGAAACAGCGCGGGAGGTGAGAGAGCCGGGACATTTAAAACAGCGCGGGAGGTGAGTGAGCCGGGACAGTGAAAACAGCGCGGGAGGGAGAGTGAGCCGGGACAGTGAAAACAGCGCGGGAGGTGAGTGAGCAGGGACAGTGAAAACAGCGCGGGAGGAGAGTGAGCCGGGACAGTGAAAACAGCGCGAGAGGAGAGTGAGCCGGGACAGTGAAAACAGCGCGGGAGCTGAGTGAGCCGGGACAGTGAAAACAGCGCGGGAGGTGAGAATGCCGGGACAGTGAAAACAGCGCGAGAGGTGAGTGAGCCGGGACAGTGAAAACAGCGCAGGAGGTGAGAGTGCCGGGACAGTGAAAACAGCGCGGGAGGTGAGTGAGCAGGGACAGTGAAAACAGCACGAGAGCTGAGTGAGCCGTGACAGTGAAAACAGCGCGAGAGGTGAGTGAGCCGGGACAGTGAAAACAGCGCGGGAGGTGAGTGAGCCGGGACAGTGAAAACGGCGCGGGAGGTGAGTGAGCCGGGACATTGAAAACAGCGCGGGAGGTGAGTGAGCCGGGACATTGAAAACATCGCGGGAGGAGAGTGAGCTGGGACATTGAAAACAGCGCGAGAGGTGAGTGAGCCGGGACAGTGAAAACAGCGCGGGAGATGAGTGAGCTGGGACATTGAAAAGAGCGCGGGAGGAGAGTGAGCCGGGACATTGAAAACAGCGCGAGAGGTGAGAGAGCCGGGACAGTGAAAACAGCGCGGGAGATGAGTGAGCTGGGACATTGAAAAGAGCGCAGGAGGAGAGTGAGCCGGGACAGTGAAAACAGCGCGGGAGGTGAGTGAGCCGGGACATTGAAAACAGCTCGAGAGGTGAGTGAGCCGGGACACTGAAAACAGCGCGGGAGGTGAGTGAGCCCGGACAGTGAAAACAGCGCTGGAGGTGAATGAGCCGGGACAGTGAAAACAGCGCGGGAGGTGAGTGAGCCGGGACAGTGAAAACAGCGCGGGAGCTGAGTAAGCCGGGACAGTGAAAACAGCGCGGGAGGTGAGTGAGCCAGGACAGTGAAAACAGCGCGGGAGCTGAGTGAGCCGGGACATTGAAAACAGCGCGGGAGCTGAGTGAGCCGGGACAGTGAAAACAGCGCGGGAGGAGAGTGAGCCGGGACATTGAAAACAGCGCGGGAGGTGAGTGAGCCGGGACAGTGAAAACAGCGCGGGAGGTGAGTGAGCCGGGACAGGGAAAACAGCGCGAGAGGTGAGTGAGCCGGGACAGTGAAAACAGCGCGGGAGGTGAGTGAGCCGGGACAGTGAAAACAGCGCGGGAGCTGAGTGAGCCGGGACATTGAAAACAGCGCGGGAGGTGAGTGAGCCGGGACAGTGAAAACAGTGCGGGAGGTGAGTGAGCCGGGACAGTGAAAACAGCGCGGGAGGTGAGTGAGCCGGGACATTGAAAACAGCGCGAAAGGTGAGTGAGCCGGGACAGTGAAAACAGCGCGAGAGGTGAGTGAGTCGGGACAGTGAAAACAGTGCGGGAGGTGAGTGAGCCGGGACAGTGAAAACAGAGCGGGAGGAGAGTGAGCCGGGACATTGAAAACAGCGCGGGAGCTGAGTGAGCCGGGACATTGGAAACAGCGCGGGAGGTGAGAGAGCCGGGACATTTAAAACAGCGCGGGAGGTGAGTGAGCCGGGACAGTGAAAACAGCGCGGGAGGGAGAGTGAGCCGGGACAGTGAAAACAGCGCGGGAGGTGAGTGAGCAGGGACAGTGAAAACAGCGCGGGAGGAGAGTGAGCCGGGACAGTGAAAACAGCGCGAGAGGAGAGTGAGCCGGGACAGTGAAAACAGCGCGGGAGCTGAGTGAGCCGGGACAG
The DNA here is from genome assembly GCF_047496885.1 of Scyliorhinus torazame. NCBI lineage: Eukaryota > Metazoa > Chordata > Chondrichthyes > Carcharhiniformes > Scyliorhinidae > Scyliorhinus > Scyliorhinus torazame. The sequence goes on along the minus strand of NC_092737.1, from coordinate 32,812,861 downwards.
TGAAAACAGCGCGGGAGGTGAGAATGCCGGGACAGTGAAAACAGCGCGAGAGGTGAGTGAGCCGGGACAGTGAAAACAGCGCAGGAGGTGAGAGTGCCGGGACAGTGAAAACAGCGCGGGAGGTGAGTGAGCAGGGACAGTGAAAACAGCACGAGAGCTGAGTGAGCCGTGACAGTGAAAACAGCGCGAGAGGTGAGTGAGCCGGGACAGTGAAAACAGCGCGGGAGGTGAGTGAGCCGGGACAGTGAAAACGGCGCGGGAGGTGAGTGAGCAGGGACATTGTAAACAGCGCGGGAGGTGAGTGAGCCGGGACATTGAAAACATCGCGGGAGGAGAGTGAGCTGGGACATTGAAAACAGCGCGAGAGGTGAGTGAGCCGGGACAGTGAAAACAGCACGGGAGATGAGTGAGCTGGGACATTGAAAAGAGCGCGGGAGGAGAGTGAGCCGGGACATTGAAAACAGCGCGAGAGGTGAGAGAGCCGGGACAGTGAAAACAGCGCGGGAGATGAGTGAGCTGGGACATTGAAAAGAGCGCAGGAGGAGAGTGAGCCGGGACAGTGAAAACAGCGCGGGAGGTGAGTGAGCCGGGACATTGAAAACAGCTCGAGAGGTGAGTGAGCCGGGACACTGAAAACAGCGCGGGAGGTGAGTGAGCCCGGACAGTGAAAACAGCGCTGGAGGTGAATGAGCCGGGACAGTGAAAACAGCGCGGGAGGAGAGTGAGCCGGGACATTGAAAACAGCGCAGGAGCTGAGTGAGCCGGGACATTGAAAGCAGCGCGGGAGGAGAGTGAGCCGGGACAGTGAAAACAGCGCGGGAGGTGAGTGAGCAGGGACATTGAAAACAGCGCGGGAGGTGAGTGAGCCGGGACAGTGAAAACAGCGCGGGAGGTGAGTGAGCCGGGACAGTGAAAACAGCGCGGGAGGTGAGTGAGCAGGGACATTGAAAACAGCGCGGGAGGTGAGTTAGCCGGGACATTGAAAACAGCGCGGGAGGAGAGTGAGCCGGGACAGTGAAAACAGCGCGGGAGGTGAGTGAGCCGGGACAGTGAAAACAGCGCGGGAGGTGAGTGAGCCGGGACATTGAAAACATTGCGGGAGGAGAGTGAGCCGGGACATTGAAAAGAGTACGGTTGGTCAGTGAGCCAGGACATTGAAAACAGCGCGGGAGGTGAGGGTGCCGGGACAGTGAAAACAGCGTGAGAGGTGAGTAGGCCGGGACATTGAAAACAGCGCGGGAGGTGAGTAGGCCGGGACATTGAAAACAGCGCGGGAGGTGAATGAGCCGGGACAGTGAAAACAGCGCGGGAGGAGAGTGAGCCGGGACAGTGAAAACAGCGCGAGAGGAGAGTGAGCCGGGATAATGAAAACAGCGCGGGAGGTGAGTGAGCCGGGACGGTGAAAACAGCACGGGAGGTGAGTGAGCCGACACATTGAAAACAGCGCGGGAGGTGAGTGAGCCGGGACAGTGAAAACAGCGCGGGATGTGAGTGAGCCGGGACAGTGAAAACAGCGCGGGAGGTGAGTGAGCCGGGGCATTGAAAACAGCGCGGGAGGTGAGTGAGCCGGGATATTGAAAACAGCGCTGGAGCTGAGTGAGCCGGGACATTGAAAACAGCGCGGGAGGTGAGTGAGCCGGGATATTGAAAACTGAGCGGGAGGTGAGTGAGCCGGGACAGTGAAAACATCGCGGGAGGAGGGTGAGACGGGACATTGAAAACAGCTCGAGAGGTGAGTGAGCCGGGACATTGAAAACAGCGCGGGAGGTGAGGGTGGCGGGACAGTGAAAACACCGCGGGAGGTGAGTGAGCCGGGACAGTGAAAACAGCGCGGGAGGTGAGTGAGCCGGGGCATTGAAAACAGCGCGGGAGGTGAGTGAGCCGGGACTCTGAAAACAGCGCGGGAGGTGAGTGAGCCGGGACAGCGAAAACAGCGCGAGAGGTGAGTGAGCCGGGACAGTGAAAACAGCGCGAGAGGAGAGTGAGCCGGGATAATGAAAACAGCGCGGGAGGTGAGTGAGCCGGGACGGTGAAAACAGCGCGGGAGGTGAGTGAGCCGACACATTGAAAACAGCGCGGGATGTGAGTGAGCCGGGACAGTGAAAACAGCGCGGGAAGTGAGTGAGCCGGGGCAGTGAAAACAGCGCGGGAGGTGAGTGAGCCGGGGCATTGAAAACAGCGCGGGAGGTGAGTGAGCCGGGACATTGAAAACAGCGCGGGAGGAGAGTGAGCCGGGATATTGAAAACTGAGCGGGTGGTGAGTGAGCCGGGACAGTGAAAACATCGCGGGAGGAGGGTGAGACGGGACATTGAAAACAGCTCGAGAGGTGAGTGAGCCGGGACATTGAAAACAGCGCGGGAGGTGAGGGTGGCGGGACAGGGAAAACACCGCGGGAGGTGAGTGAGCCGGGACATTGAAAACAGCGCGGGAGGTGAGTGAGCCGGGACAGTGAAAACAGCGCGGGAGGTGAGTGAGCCGGGGCATTGAAAACAGCGCGGGAGGTGAGTGAGCCGGGACTCTGAAAACAGCGCGGGAGGTGAGTGAGCCGGGACATTGAAAACAGCGCGGGAGGTGAGTGAGCCGGGACATTGAAAACTGCGCGGGAGGTGAGAGAGCCGGGATATTGAAAACTGAGCGGGAGGTGAGTGAGCCGGGACAGTGAAAACATCGCGGGAGGAGGGTGAGACGGGACATTGAAAACAGCGCGAGAGGTGAGTGAGCCGGGACAGTGAAAACAGCGCGGGAGGTGAATGAGCCGGGACAGTGAAAACAGCGCGGGAGGTGAATGAGCCGGGACAGTGAAAACAGCGCGAAGGTGAGTGAGCCGGGACAGTGAAAACAGCGCGGGAGCTGAGTGAGCCGGGACAGTGAAAACAGCGCGGGAGGTGAGTGAGCCGGGACAGTGAAAACAGCGCGGGAGCTGAGTGAGCCGGAACAGTGAAAACAGCGCGGGAGGTGAGTGAGCCGGGACATTGAAAACAGCGCGGGAGCTGAGTGAGCCGGGACAGTGAAAACAGTGCGGGAGGTGAGTGAGCCGGGACATTGAAAACAGCGCGAAAGGTGAGTGAGCCGGGACAGTGAAAACAGCGCGGGAGCTGAGTGAGCCGGGACAGTGAAAACAGCGCGAGAGGTGAGTGAGCCGGGACAGTGAAAACAGCGCTGGAGGAGAGTGAGCCGGGACAGTGAAAACAGTGCGGGAGGTGAGTGAGCCGGGACAGTGAAAACAGCACGGGAGCTGAGTGAGCCGGGACAGTGGAAACAGCGCGGGAGGTGAGAGAGCCGGGACATTTAAAACAGCGCGGGAGGTGAGTGAGCCGGGACAATGAAAACAGCGCGGAAGGGGAGTGATCCGGGATAGTGAAAACAGCGCAGGAGGTGAGTGAGCCGGGACAGTGAAATCAGCGCAGGAGGTGAGAGTGAGCCGGGACATTGAAAACAGCGCGGGAGGTGAGTGAGCCGGGACAATGAAAACAGCGCGGGAGGAGAGTGAGCGGGGACAGTGAAAACAGCGCGGGAGGTGAGTGAGCCGGGACAGTGAAAACAGCGCGATAGGTGAGTGAGCCGGGACAGTGAAAACAGCGCGGGAGGTGAGAGAGCTGGGACAGTGAAAGCAGCGAGAGAGGAGAGTGAGCCGGGATAATGAAAACAGCGCGGGAGGTGAGTGAGCCGTGACAGTGAAAACAGCGCGGGAGGTGAGTGAGCCGGGACATTGAAAACAGCGCGGGTGCTGAGTGAGCCGGGACATTGAAAACAGCGCGGGAGATGAGTGAGCCGGGACAGTGAAAACAGCACGAGAGGTGAGTGAGCCGGGTTAATGAAAACAGCACGAGAGGTGAGTAAGCCGGGATAATGAAAACAGCGCGGGAGCTGAGTGAGCCGGGACATTGAAAACAGCGCGGGAGCTGAGTGAGCCGGGACAGTGAAAACAGCGCGGGAGGTGAGTGAGCCGGGACAGTGAAAACGGCGCGGGAGGTGAGTGAGCCGGGACATTGAAAACAGCGCGGGAGGTGAGTGAGCCGGGACAGTGAAAACATCGCGGGAGGAGAGTGAGCTGGGACATTGAAAACAGCGCGAGAGGTGAGTGAGCCGGGACCGTGAAAACAGCGCGAGAGGTCCGTGAGCCGGGACAGTGAAAACAGCGCGGGAGGTGAGTGAGCCGGGACAGTGAAAACAGCGCGGGAGATGAGTGAGCTGGGACATTGAAAAGAGCGCGGGAGGAGAGTGAGCCGGGACATTGAAAACAGCTCGAGAGGTGAGTGAGCTCGGACAGTGAAAACAGCGCGGGAGGTGAGTGAGCCGGGACATTGCAAACAGCGTGAGAAGAGAGTGAGCCGGGACATTGAAAGCAGCGCGGGAGGTGAGTGAGCCGGGACAGTGAAAACAGCGCGGGAGGTGAGTGAGCCGGGACATTGCAAACAGCTCGAGACGTGAGTGTGCCGGGACAGTGAAAAGAGTACGGTTGGTCAGTGAGCCGGGACATTGAAAACAGCGCGGGAGGTGAGGGTGCCGGGACAGTGAAAACAGCGCGGGAGGAGAGTGTGCCGGGACAGTGAAAACAGCGCGGGAGGTGAGTGAGCCGGGACAGCGAAAACAGCGCGAGAGGTGAGTGAGCCGGGATAATAAAAACAGCGCGGGAGGTGAGTGAGCCGGGACGGTGAAAACAGCGCGGGAGGTGAGTGAGCCGACACATTGAAAACAGCGCGGGATGTGAGTGAGCCGGGACAGTGAAAACAGCGCGGGAAGTGAGTGAGCCGGGACAGTGAAAACAGCGCGGGATGTGAGTGAGCCGGGACAGTGAAAACAGCGCGGGAAGTGAGTGAGCCGGGACAGTGAAATCTGAGCGGGAGGAGAGTGAGCCGGGATATTGAAAACTGAGCGGGAGGTGAGTGAGCTGGGACAGTGAAAACATCGCGGGAGGAGGGTGAGACGGGACATTGAAAACAGCTCGAGAGGTGTGTGAGCCGGGACATTGAAAACAGCGCTGGAGGTGAGGGTGGCGGGACAGTGAAAACACCGCGGGAGGTGAGTGAGCCGGGACAGTGAAAACAGCGCGAGAGGTGAGTGAGCCGGGGCATTGAAAACAGCGCGGGAGGTGAGTGACCCGGGACACTGAAAACAGCGCGGGAGCTGAGTGAGCCGGGACTCTGAAAACAGCGCGGGAGGTGAGTGAGCCGGGACATTGAAAACAGCGCGGGAGGTGAGTGAGCCGGGTCATTGAAAACAGCGCGGGAGGTGAGTGAGCCGGGACAGTGAAAACAGCGCGAGAGGTGAGTGAGCCGGGGCATTGAAAACAGCGCGGGAGGTGAGTGACCCGGGACACTGAAAACAGCGCGGGAGCTGAGTGAGCCGGGACTCTGAAAACAGCGCGGGAGGTGAGTGAGCCGGGACATTGAAAACAGCGCGGGAGGTGAGTGAGCCGGTACATTGAAAACAGCGCGGGAGCTGAGTGAGCCGGGATATTGAAAACTGAGCGGGAGGTGAGTGAGCCGGGACAGTGAAAACATCGCGGGAGGAGGGTGAGACGGGACATTGAAAACAGCGCGAGAGGTGAGTGAGCCGGGACAGTGAAAACAGCGCGGGAGGTGAATGAGCCGGGACAGTGAAAACAGCGCGGGAGGTGAATGAGCCGGGACAGTGAAAACAGCGCGGGAGCTGAGTGACCCGGGACAGTGAAAACAGCGCGGGAGCTGAGTGAGCCGGGACAGTGAAAATAGCGCGGGAGGTGAGTGAGCCGGGACATTGAAAACAGCGCGGGAGGTGAGTGAGCTGGGACATTGAAAACAGCTCGAGAGGTGAGTGAGGCGGCACAGTGAATACAGCGCGGGAGGTTGAGTGAGCCGGGACAGTGAAAACAGCGCGGGAGGTGAGTGAGCCGGGACAGTGAAAACAGCGCGGGAGCTGAGTGAGCCGGGACAGTGAAAACAGCGCGGGAGGTGAGTGAGCCGGGACAGTGAAAACAGCGCGGGAGCTGAGTGAGCCGGGACAGTGAAAACAGCGCGGGAGGTGAGTGAGCCGGGACATTGAAAACAGCGCGGGAGGAGAGTGAGCCGGGACAGTGAAAACAGCGCGGGAGGTGAGTGAGCCGGGACAGTGAAAACAGCGCGGGAGGTGAGTGAGCCGGGACATTGAAAACAGCGCGGGAGGTGAGTGAGCTGGGACATTGAAAACAGCTCGAGAGGTAAGTGAGGCGGCACAGTGAATACAGCGCGGGAGGTTGAGTGAGCCGGGACAGTGAAAACAGCGCGGGAGGAGAGTGAGCCGGGACAGTGAAAACAGCGCGGGAGGTGAGTGAGCCGGGACATTGAAAACAGCGCGGGAGGTGAGTGAGCTGGGACATTGAAAACAGCTCGAGAGGTAAGTGAGGCGGCACAGTGAATACAGCGCGGGAGGTTGAGTGAGCCGGGACAGTGAAAACAGCGCGGGAGGTTGAGTGAGCCGGGACAGTGAAAACAGCGCGGGAGCTGAGTGAGCCGGGACATTGAAAACAGCTCGAGAGGTGAGTGAGCCGGGACAGTGAAAACATCGCGGGAGGAGAGCGAGACGGGACATTGAAAACAGCGCGGGAGGTGAGTGAGACGGGACAGTGAAAACACCGCGGGAGGTGAGTGAGCCGGGACATTGAAAACAGCGCGAGAGTTGAGGGTGGCGGGACAGTGAAAACACCGCGGGAGGTGAGTGAGCCGGGACAGTGAAAACAGCGCGGGAGGTTAGAGAGCCGGGACAGTGAAAACAGCGCGGGAGGAGAGAGAGCCGGGACATTGAAAACAGCGCGGGAGGTGAGTGAGCCGGGACAGTGAAAACAGCGCGAGAGGTGAGTGAGCCGGGACAGTGAAAACAGCGCGGGAGGTTAGAGAGCCGGGACAGTGAAAACAGCGCGGGAGGAGAGAGAGCCGGGACATTGAAAACAGCGCGGGAGGTGAGTGAGCCGGGACAGTGAAAACAGCGCGGGAGGTGAGTGAGCCGGGACATTGAAAACAGCGCGGGAGGTGAGTGAGCCGGGACAGTGAAAACAGCGCGTGAGGTGAGTGAGCCGGGACATTGAAAACAGCGCGAGAGGTGAGAGAGCCGGGACATTGAAAACAGCGCGGGAGGTTAGAGAGCCGGGACAGTGAAAACAGCGCGGGAGGTGAGTGAGCCGGGACAGTGAAAACAGCGCGGGAGGTGAGTGAGCCGGGACAGTGAAAACAGCGCGTGAGGTGAGTGAGCCGGGACATTGAAAACAGCGCGAGAGGTGAGTGAGCCGGGACATTGAAAACAGCGCGAGAGGAGAGTGAGCCGGGACATTGAAAACAGCGCGAGAGGTGAGTGAGCCGGGACATTGAAAACAGCGCGAGAGGTGAGTGAGCCGGGACATTGAAAACAGCGCGAGAGGAGAGTGAGCCGGGACATTGAAAACAGCGCGGGAGGTGAGTGAGCCGGGACAGTGAAAACAGCGCGGGAGCTGAGTGAGCCGGGACATTGAAAACAGCGCGAGAGGAGAGTGAGCCGGGACATTGAAAACAGAGCGGGAGGTGAGTGAGCCGGGACAGTGAAAACAGCGCGGGAGGTGAGTGAGCCGGGACATTGAAAACAGCGCGGGAGCTGAGTGAGCCGGGACAGTGAAAACAGCGCGGGAGGTGAGTGAGCCGGGACATTGAAAACAGGGCGGGAGCTGAGTGAGCCGGGACAGTGAAAACACCGCGGGAGCTGAGTGAGCCGGGACAGTGAAAACAGGGCGAGAGGTGAGTGAGCCGGCACATTGAAAACTGCGCGAGAGGAGAGTGAGCCGGGACATTGAAAACAGCGTGGGAGCTGAGTGAGCCGGGACATTGAAATCAGCGCGGGAGCTGAGTGAGCCGGGACAGTGAAAACAGCGCGAGAGGTGAGTGAGCCGGGACAGTGAAACCAGCGCGGGAGGTGATTGAGCCGTGACAGTGAAAACAACGCAGGGGGTGAGTGAGCCGGGACAGTGAAAACAGCGCGGGAGGAGAGTGAGCCGGGACAGTGAAAACAGCGCGGGAGGTGAGTGAGCCGGGACAGTGAAAACAGCGCGGGAGGTGATTGAGCCGGGACAGTGAAAACAGCGCGAGAGGTGAGTGAGCCGGGACATTGAAAACAGCGCGGGAGCTGAGTGAGCCGGGACAGTGAAAACAGCGCGGGAGGAGAGTGAGCCGGGACAGTGAAAACAGCGCGGGAGCTGAGTGAGCCGGGACAGTGAATACAGCGCGGGGGGAGAGAGAGCCGGGACAGTGAAAACAGCGCGGGAGGTGATTGAGCCGGGACAGTGAAAACAGCGCGGGAGCTGAGTGAGCCGGGACAGTGAAAACAGCGCGGGAGGAGAGAGAACCGGGACAATGAAAACAGCGCGGGAGGTGATTGAGCCGGGACAGTGAAAACAGCGCGAGAGGTGAGTGAGCCGGGACATTGAAAACAGCGCGGGAGCTGAGTGAGCCGGGACAGTGAAAACAGCGCGGGAGGAGAGTGAGCCGGGACATTGAAAACAGCGCGGGAGCTGAGTGAGCCGGGACAGTGAAAACAGCGCGGGAGCTGAGTGAGCCGGGTCAGTGAAAACAGCGCGGGAGGAGAGAGAGCCGGGACAATGAAAACAGCGCGGGAGGTGATTGAGCCGGGACATTGAAAACAGCGCGGGAGCTGAGTGAGCCGGGACAGTGAAAACAGCGCGGGAGCAGAGTGAGCCGGGACAATGAAAACAGCGCGGGAGGTGAGTGAGCCAGGACAGTGAAAACAGCGCGGGAGCTGAGTGAGCCGGGACATTGAAAACAGCGCTGGAGGTGAGGGAGCTGGGACATTGAAAACAGCGCGGGAGGTGAGTGAGCCGGGACATTGAAAACAGCGCGGGAGCTGAGTGAGCCGGGACAGTGGAAACACCGCGGGAGGAGAGTGAGCCGGGACAGTGAAAACAGCGCGGGAAGTGAGTGAGCCGGGACAGTGAAAACAGCGTGAGAGGTGAGTGAGCCGGGACATTGAAAACAGCGCGGGAGGTGAGTGACCCGGGACAGTGAAAACAGCGCGGGAGCTGAGTGAGCCGGGACTCTGAAAACAGCGCGGGAGGTGAGTGAGCCGGGACATTGAAAACAGTGCGGGAGGTGAGTGAGCCGGGACATTGAAAACAGCTTGGAGCTGAGTGAGCCGGGACATTGAAAACAGCTCGAGAGGTGAGTGAACCGGGACAGTGAAAACAGCGGGGGAGGAGAGTGAGCCAGGATATTGAAAACTGAGCGGGAGGTGAGTGAGCCGGGACAGTGAAAACAACGCGGGAGGAGGGTGAGGCGGGACATTGAAAACAGCACGGTTGGTCAGTGAGCCGGGACATTGAAAACAGCGCGGGAGGAGAGTGAGCCGGGACAGTGAAAACAGCGCGAGAGGTGAGTGAGCCGGGACAGTGAAAACAGCGCGGGAGGAGAGTGAGCCGGGACAGCGAAAACAGCGAGAGAGGAGAGTGAGCCGGGACAGTGAAAACAGCACGGGAGGTGAGTGAGCCGGGACAGTGAAAACAGCGCGGGAGCTGAGTGAGCCGGGACATTGAAAACAGCGCGAGAGGAGAGTGAGCCGGGACATTGAAAACAGAGCGGGAGGTGAGTGAGCCGGGACAGTGAAAACAGCGCGGGAGGTGAGTGAGCCGGGACATTGAAAACAGCGCGGGAGCTGAGTGAGCCGGGACAGTGAAAACAGCGCGGGAGGAGAGTGAGCCGGGACAGTGAAAACAGCGCGGGAGGAGAGTGAGCCGGGACAGTGAAAACTGCGCGGGAGCTGAGTGAGCCGGGACAGTGAAAACAGCGCGGGAGCTGAGTGAGCCGGGACAGTGAAAACAGGGCGAGAGGTGAGTGAGCCGGCACATTGAAAACTGCGCGAGAGGAGAGTGAGCCGGGACATTGAAAACAGCGCGGGAGCTGAGTGAGCCGGGACATTGAAAACAGCGCGGGAGCTGAGTGAGCCGAGACAGTGAAAACAGCGCGAGAGGTGAGTGAGCCGGGACAGTGAAAACAGCGCGGGAGGTGATTGAGCCGTGACAGTGAAAACAACGCAGGGGGTGAGTGAGCCGGGACAGTGAAAACAGCGCGGGAGGTGATTGAGCCGGGACAGTGAAAACAGCGCGAGAGGTGATTGAGCCGGGACAGTGAAAACAGCGCAAGAGGTGAGTGAGCCGGGACAGTGAAAACAGCGCGAGAGGTGAGTGAGCCGGGACATTGAAAACAGCGCGGGAGCTGAGTGAGCCGGGACAGTGAAAGTGAGCCGGGACAGTGAAAACAGCGCGGGAGGTGAGTGAGCCGGGACAGTGAAAACAGCGCGGGAGGTGATTGAGCCGGGACAGTGAAAACAGCGCGAGAGGTGAGTGAGCCGGGACATTGAAAACAGCGCGGGAGCTGAGTGACCCGGGACAGTGAAAACAGCGCGGGAGGAGAGTGAGCCGGGACAGTGAAAACAGCGCGGGAGGTGAGTGAGCCGGGACAGTGAAAACAGCGCGGGAGGTGATTGAGCCGGGACAGTGAAAACAGCGCGGGAGGAGAGTGAGCCGGGACAGTGAAAACAGCGCGGGAGCAGAGTGAGCCGGGACTCTGAAAACAGCGCGGGAGGTGAGTGAGCCGGGACAGTGAAAACAGCGCGGGAGCTGAGTGAGCCGGGACATTGAAAACAGTGCGGGAGCTGAGTGAGCCGGGACAGTGAAAACAGCGCGGGAGGAGAGTGAGCCGGGACAGTGAAAACAGCGCGGGAGCTGAGTGAGCCGGGACAGTGAAAACAGCGCGGGAGGAGAGAGAGCCGGGACAGTGAAAACAGCGCGGGAGCTGAGTGAGCCGGGACAGTGAAAACAGCGCGGGAGGAGAGAGAGCCGGGACAGTGAAAACAGCGCGGGAGGAGAGAGAGCCGGGACAATGAAAACAGCGCGGGAGGTGATTGAGCCGGGAGATTGAAAACAGCGCGGGAGGTGAGTGAGCCGGGACAGTGAAAACAGCGCGGGAGGAGAGTGAGCCGGGACAGTGAAAACAGCGCGGGAGCAGAGTGAGCCGGGACAATGAAAACAGCGCGAGAGGTGATTGAGCCGGGACAGTGAAAACAGCGCGAGAGGTGAGTGAGCCGGGACAGTGAAAACAGCGCGGGAGGAGAGTGAGCCGGGACAGTGAAAACAGCGCGGGAGGTGATTGAGCCGGGACAGTGAAAACAGCGCGGGAGGTGATTGATCCGGGACAGTGAAAACAGCGCGGGAGGTGAGTGAGCCGGGACATTGAAAACAGCGCGGGAGCTGAGTGAGCCGGGACAGTGAAAACAGCGCGGGAGGAGAGAGAGCCGGGACAATGAAAACAGCGCGGGAGGTGATTGAGCCGGGACATTGAAAACAGCGCGGGAGCTGAGTGAGCCGGGACAGTGAAAATAGCGCGGGAGGAGAGTGAGCCGGGACAGTGAAAACAGCGCGGGAGCAGAGTGAGCCGGGACAATGAAAACAGCGCGAGAGGTGATTGAGCCGGGACAGTGAAAACAACGCAGGGGGTGAGTGAGCCGGGACAGTGAAAACAGCGCGAGAGTTGATTGAGCCGGGACAGTGGAAACAGCGCGGGAGGTGAGTGAGCCGGGACAGTGAAAACAGCGCGGGAGGTGAGTGAGCCGGGACAGTGAAAACAGCGCGGGAGGTGAGTGAGCCGGGACATTGAAAACAGCTCGAGAGGTGAATGAGCCGGGACAGTGAAAATAGCGCGGGAGGAGATTGAGCCGGGATATTGAAAACTGAGCGGGAGGTGAGTGAGCCGGGACAGTGAAAACATCGCGGGAGGAGAGTGAGACGGGACATTGAAAACAGCGCGAGAGTTGAGGGTGGCGGGACAGTGAAAACACCGCGGGAGGTGAGTGAGCCGGGTCAGTGAAAACAGCGCGGGAGGTGAGTGAGCCGGGACATTGAAAACAGCGCGGGAGGTGAGTGAGCCGGGACAGTGAAAACAGCGCGGGAGGTGAGTGAGCCGCGACATTGAAAACAGCGCGGGAGCTGAGTGAGCCGGGACTCTGAGAACAGCGCGGGAGGTGAGTGAGCCGGGACATTGAAAACAGCGCGGGAGGTGAGTGAGCCGGGACATTGAAATCAGCGCGGGAGCTGAGTGAGCCGGGACATTGAAAACAGCTCGAGAGGTGAGTGAGCCGGGACAGTGAAAACAGCGCGGGAGGTGAGTGAGCCGGGAGAGTGAAAACAGCGCGGGAGGTGAGTGAGCCGGGACAGTGAAAACAGCGCGGGAGGAGAGAGAGCCGGGACATTGAAAACAGCGCGGGAGCTGAGTGAGCCGGGACATTGAAAACAGCTCGAGAGGTGAGTGAGCCGGGACAGTGAAAACAGCGCGGGAGGAGAGTGAGCCAGGATATTGAAAACTGAGCGGGAGGTGAGTGAGCCGGGACAGTGAAAACAACGCGGGAGGAGGGTGAGGCGGGACATTGAAAACAGCACGGTTGGTCAGTGAGCCGGGACATTGAAAACAGCGCGTGAGGAGAGTGAGCCGGGACAGTGAAAACAGCGCGAGAGGTGAGTGAGCCGGGACAGTGAAAACAGCGCGGGAGGAGAGTGAGCCGGGACAGCGAAAACAGCGAGAGAGGAGAGTGAGCCGGGACAGTGAAAACAGCACGGGAGGTGAGTGAGCCGGGACAGCGAAAACAGCGAGAGAGGATTGTGAGCCGGGACAGTGAAAACAGCACGGGAGGTGAGTGAGCCGGGACAGTGAAAACAGCGAGAGCGGTGAGTGAGCCAGGACAGTGAAAACAGCGAGAGAGGTGAGTGTGCCGGGACAGTGAAAAAAGAGCGGGAGGTGAGTAGGCCGGGACAGTGAAAACAGCGCGAGAGGTGAGTCAGCCGGGACATTGAAAACAGCTTGGGAGGTGAGTGAGCCGGGACAGTGAAAAAAGCACGGGAGTAGAGTCAGCCGGGACAGTGAAAAGACCGCGGGAGGTGAGTGAGCCGGGACAGTGAAAACAGCGCGGGAGGAGAGTGAGCCTGGACATTGAAAACTGAGCGGGAGGTGAGTGAGCCGGGACAGTGAAAACATCGCGGGAGGAGAGTGAGACGGGACATTGAAAACAGCACGGTTGGTCAGTGAGCCGGGTAATTGATAACAGCGCGGGAGGTGAGGGTGGCGGGACAGTGAAAACACCGCGGGAGGTGAGTGAGCCGGGACATTGAAAACAGCGCGGGAGGAGAGTGAGCCGCGACAGTGAAAACAGCGCGGGAGCTGAGTGAGCCGGGACAGTGAAAACAGCGCGGGAGGTGAGTGAGCCGGGACATTGAAAACAGCGCGGGAGGAGAGTGAGCCGGGACAGTGAAAACAGCGCGGGAGGTGAGTGAGCCGGGACAGTGAAAACAGCGCGGGAGGTGAGTGAGCCGGGACATTGAAAACAGCGCGGGAGGTGAGTGAGCTGGGACATTGAAAACAGCTCGAGAGGTAAGTGAGGCGGCACAGTGAATACAGCGCGGGAGGTTGAGTGAGCCGGGACAGTGAAAACAGCGCGGGAGGTGAGTGAGCCGGGACAGTGAAAACAGCGCGGGAGCTGAGTGAGCCGGGACATTGAAAACAGTGCGGGAGCTGAGTGAGCCGGGACAGTGAAAACAGCGCGGGAGGAGAGTGAGCCGGGACAGTGAAAACAGCGCGGGAGCTGAGTGAGCCGGGACAGTGAAAACAGCGCGGGAGGAGAGAGAGCCGGGACAGTGAAAACAGTGCGGGAGCTGAGTGAGCCGGGACAGTGAAAACAGCGCGGGAGGAGAGTGAGCCGGGACAGTGAAAACAGCGCGGGAGCTGAGTGAGCCGGGACAGTGAAAACAGCGCGGGAGGAGAGAGAGCCGGGACAGTGAAAACAGCGCGGGAGCTGAGTGAGCCGGGACAGTGAAAACAGCGCGGGAGGAGAGAGAGCCGGGACAGTGAAAACAGCGCGGGAGGAGAGAGAGCCGGGACAATGAAAACAGCGCGGGAGGTGATTGAGCCGGGAGATTGAAAACAGCGCGGGAGGTGAGTGAGCCGGGACAGTGAAAACAGCGCGGGAGGAGAGTGAGCCGGGACAGTGAAAACAGCGCGGGAGCAGAGTGAGCCGGGACAATGAAAACAGCGCGAGAGGTGATTGAGCCGGGACAGTGAAAACAGCGCGAGAGGTGAGTGAGCCGGGACAGTGAAAACAGCGCGGGAGGAGAGTGAGCCGGGACAGTGAAAACAGCGCGGGAGGTGATTGAGCCGGGACAGTGAAAACAGCGCGGGAGGTGATTGATCCGGGACAGTGAAAACAGCGCGGGAGGTGAGTGAGCCGGGACATTGAAAACAGCGCGGGAGCTGAGTGAGCCGGGACAGTGAAAACAGCGCGGGAGGAGAGAGAGCCGGGACAATGAAAACAGCGCGGGAGGTGATTGAGCCGGGACATTGAAAACAGCGCGGGAGCTGAGTGAGCCGGGACAGTGAAAATAGCGCGGGAGGAGAGTGAGCCGGGACAGTGAAAACAGCGCGGGAGCAGAGTGAGCCGGGACAATGAAAACAGCGCGAGAGGTGATTGAGCCGGGACAGTGAAAACAACGCAGGGGGTGAGTGAGCCGGGACAGTGAAAACAGCGCGAGAGTTGATTGAGCCGGGACAGTGGAAACAGCGCGGGAGGTGAGTGAGCCGGGACAGTGAAAACAGCGCGGGAGGTGAGTGAGCCGGGACAGTGAAAACAGCGCGGGAGGTGAGTGAGCCGGGACATTGAAAACAGCTCGAGAGGTGAATGAGCCGGGACAGTGAAAATAGCGCGGGAGGAGATTGAGCCGGGATATTGAAAACTGAGCGGGAGGTGAGTGAGCCGGGACAGTGAAAACATCGCGGGAGGAGAGTGAGACGGGACATTGAAAACAGCGCGAGAGTTGAGGGTGGCGGGACAGTGAAAACACCGCGGGAGGTGAGTGAGCCGGGTCAGTGAAAACAGCGCGGGAGGTGAGTGAGCCGGGACATTGAAAACAGCGCGGGAGGTGAGTGAGCCGGGACAGTGAAAACAGCGCGGGAGGTGAGTGAGCCGCGACATTGAAAACAGCGCGGGAGCTGAGTGAGCCGGGACTCTGAGAACAGCGCGGGAGGTGAGTGAGCCGGGACATTGAAAACAGCGCGGGAGGTGAGTGAGCCGGGACATTGAAATCAGCGCGGGAGCTGAGTGAGCCGGGACATTGAAAACAGCTCGAGAGGTGAGTGAGCCGGGACAGTGAAAACAGCGCGGGAGGTGAGTGAGCCGGGAGAGTGAAAACAGCGCGGGAGGTGAGTGAGCCGGGACAGTGAAAACAGCGCGGGAGGAGAGAGAGCCGGGACATTGAAAACAGCGCGGGAGCTGAGTGAGCCGGGACATTGAAAACAGCTCGAGAGGTGAGTGAGCCGGGACAGTGAAAACAGCGCGGGAGGAGAGTGAGCCAGGATATTGAAAACTGAGCGGGAGGTGAGTGAGCCGGGACAGTGAAAACAACGCGGGAGGAGGGTGAGGCGGGACATTGAAAACAGCACGGTTGGTCAGTGAGCCGGGACATTGAAAACAGCGCGTGAGGAGAGTGAGCCGGGACAGTGAAAACAGCGCGAGAGGTGAGTGAGCCGGGACAGTGAAAACAGCGCGGGAGGAGAGTGAGCCGGGACAGCGAAAACAGCGAGAGAGGAGAGTGAGCCGGGACAGTGAAAACAGCACGGGAGGTGAGTGAGCCGGGACAGCGAAAACAGCGAGAGAGGATTGTGAGCCGGGACAGTGAAAACAGCACGGGAGGTGAGTGAGCCGGGACAGTGAAAACAGCGAGAGCGGTGAGTGAGCCAGGACAGTGAAAACAGCGAGAGAGGTGAGTGTGCCGGGACAGTGAAAAAAGAGCGGGAGGTGAGTAGGCCGGGACAGTGAAAACAGCGCGAGAGGTGAGTCAGCCGGGGCATTGAAAACAGCTTGGGAGGTGAGTGAGCCGGGACAGTGAAAAAAGCACGGGAGTAGAGTCAGCCGGGACAGTGAAAAGACCGCGGGAGGTGAGTGAGCCGGGACAGTGAAAACAGCGCGGGAGGAGAGTGAGCCTGGACATTGAAAACTGAGCGGGAGGTGAGTGAGCCGGGACAGTGAAAACATCGCGGGAGGAGAGTGAGACGGGACATTGAAAACAGCACGGTTGGTCAGTGAGCCGGGTAATTGATAACAGCGCGGGAGGTGAGGGTGGCGGGACAGTGAAAACACCGCGGGAGGTGAGTGAGCCGGGACATTGAAAACAGCGCGGGAGGAGAGTGAGCCGCGACAGTGAAAACAGCGCGGGAGCTGAGTGAGCCGGGACAGTGAAAACAGCGCGGGAGGTGAGTGAGCCGGGACATTGAAAACAGCGCGGGAGGAGAGTGAGCCGGGACAGTGAAAACAGCGCGGGAGGTGAGTGAGCCGGGACAGTGAAAACAGCGCGGGAGGTGAGTGAGCCGGGACATTGAAAACAGCGCGGGAGGTGAGTGAGCTGGGACATTGAAAACAGCTCGAGAGGTAAGTGAGGCGGCACAGTGAATACAGCGCGGGAGGTTGAGTGAGCCGGGACAGTGAAAACAGCGCGGGAGGAGAGTGAGCCGGGACAGTGAAAACAGCGCGGGAGGTGAGTGAGCCGGGACATTGAAAACAGCGCGGGAGGTGAGTGAGCTGGGACATTGAAAACAGCTCGAGAGGTAAGTGAGGCGGCACAGTGAATACAGCGCGGGAGGTTGAGTGAGCCGGGACAGTGAAAACAGCGCGGGAGGTTGAGTGAGCCGGGACAGTGAAAACAGCGCGGGAGCTGAGTGAGCCGGGACATTGAAAACAGCTCGAGAGGTGAGTGAGCCGGGACAGTGAAAACATCGCGGGAGGAGAGCGAGACGGGACATTGAAAACAGCGCGGGAGGTGAGTGAGACGGGACAGTGAAAACACCGCGGGAGGTGAGTGAGCCGGGACATTGAAAACAGCGCGAGAGTTGAGGGTGGCGGGACAGTGAAAACACCGCGGGAGGTGAGTGAGCCGGGACATTGAAAACAGAGCGAGAGGTGAGTGAGCCGGGACAGTGAAAACAGCGCGGGAGGTGAGTGAGCCGGGACATTGAAAACAGAGCGAGAGGTGAGTGAGCCGGGACAGTGAAAACAGCGCGGGAGGTGAGTGAGCCGGGACAGTGAAAACAGCGCGAGAGGTGAGTGAGCCGGGACAGTGAAAACAGCGCGAGAGGTGAGTGAGCTGGGACAGTGAAAACAGCGCGGGAGGTTAGAGAGCCGGGACAGTGAAAACAGCGCGGGAGGAGAGAGAGCCGGGACATTGAAAACAGCGCGGGAGGTGAGTGAGCCGGGACAGTGAAAACAGCGCGGGAGGTGAGTGAGCCGGGACATTGAAAACAGCGCGGGAGGTGAGTGAGCCGGGACAGTGAAAACAGCGCGTGAGGTGAGTGAGCCGGGACATTGAAAACAGCGCGAGAGGTGAGAGAGCCGGGACATTGAAAACAGCGCGGGAGGTTAGAGAGCCGGGACAGTGAAAACAGCGCGGGAGGTGAGTGAGCCGGGACAGTGAAAACAGCGCGGGAGGTGAGTGAGCCGGGACAGTGAAAACAGCGCGTGAGGTGAGTGAGCCGGGACATTGAAAACAGCGCGAGAGGTGAGTGAGCCGGGACATTGAAAACAGCGCGAGAGGAGAGTGAGCCGGGACATTGAAAACAGCGCGAGAGGTGAGTGAGCCGGGACATTGAAAACAGCGCGAGAGGTGAGTGAGCCGGGACATTGAAAACAGCGCGAGAGGAGAGTGAGCCGGGACATTGAAAACAGCGCGGGAGGTGAGTGAGCCGGGACAGTGAAAACAGCGCGGGAGCTGAGTGAGCCGGGACATTGAAAACAGCGCGAGAGGAGAGTGAGCCGGGACATTGAAAACAGAGCGGGAGGTGAGTGAGTCGGGACAGTGAAAACAGCGCGGGAGGTGAGTGAGCCGGGACATTGAAAACAGCGCGGGAGCTGAGTGAGCCGGGACAGTGAAAACAGCGCGGGAGGAGAGTGAGCCGGGACAGTGAAAACAGCGCGGGAGGTGAGTGAGCCGGGACATTGAAAACAGGGCGGGAGCTGAGTGAGCCGGGACAGTGAAAACACCGCGGGAGCTGAGTGAGCCGGGACAGTGAAAACAGGGCGAGAGGTGAGTGAGCCGGCACATTGAAAACTGCGCGAGAGGAGAGTGAGCCGGGACATTGAAAACAGCGTGGGAGCTGAGTGAGCCGGGACATTGAAATCAGCGCGGGAGCTGAGTGAGCCGGGACAGTGAAAACAGCGCGAGAGGTGAGTGAGCCGGGACAGTGAAACCAGCGCGGGAGGTGATTGAGCCGTGACAGTGAAAACAACGCAGGGGGTGAGTGAGCCGGGACAGTGAAAACAGCGCGAGAGGTGATTGAGCCGGGACAGTGAAAACAGCGCGAGAGGTGATTGAGCCGGGACAGTGAAAACAGCGCGAGAGGTGAATGAGCCGGGACATTGAAAACAGCGCGGGAGCTGAGTGAGCCGGGACAGTGAAAACAGCGCGGGAGGAGAGTGAGCCGGGACAGTGAAAACAGCGCGGGAGGTGAGTGAGCCGGGACAGTGAAAACAGCGCGGGAGGTGATTGAGCCGGGACAGTGAAAACAGCGCGAGAGGTGAGTGAGCCGGGACATTGAAAACAGCGCGGGAGCTGAGTGAGCCGGGACAGTGAAAACAGCGCGGGAGGAGAGTGAGCCGGGACAGTGAAAACAGCGCGGGAGCTGAGTGAGCCGGGACAGTGAATACAGCGCGGGAGGAGAGAGAGCCGGGACAGTGAAAACAGCGCGGGAGGTGATTGAGCCGGGACAGTGAAAACAGCGCGGGAGCTGAGTGAGCCGGGACAGTGAAAACAGCGCGGGAGGAGAGAGAACCGGGACAATGAAAACAGCGCGGGAGGTGATTGAGCCGGGACAGTGAAAACAGCGCGAGAGGTGAGTGAGCCGGGACATTGAAAACAGCGCGGGAGCTGAGTGAGCCGGGACAGTGAAAACAGCGCGGGAGGAGAGTGAGCCGGGACATTGAAAACAGCGCGGGAGCTGAGTGAGCCGGGACAGTGAAAACAGCGCGGGAGCTGAGTGAGCCGGGTCAGTGAAAACAGCGCGGGAGGAGAGAGAGCCGGGACAATGAAAACAGCGCGGGAGGTGATTGAGCCGGGACATTGAAAACAGCGCGGGAGCTGAGTGAGCCGGGACAGTGAAAACAGCGCGGGAGCAGAGTGAGCCGGGACAATGAAAACAGCGCGGGAGGTGAGTGAGCCAGGACAGTGAAAACAGCGCGGGAGCTGAGTGAGCCGGGACATTGAAAACAGCGCTGGAGGTGAGGGAGCTGGGACATTGAAAACAGCGCGGGAGGTGAGTGAGCCGGGACATTGAAAACAGCGCGGGAGCTGAGTGAGCCGGGACAGTGGAAACACCGCGGGAGGAGAGTGAGCCGGGACAGTGAAAACAGCGCGGGAAGTGAGTGAGCCGGGACAGTGAAAACAGCGTGAGAGGTGAGTGAGCCGGGACATTGAAAACAGCGCGGGAGGTGAGTGACCCGGGACAGTGAAAACAGCGCGGGAGCTGAGTGAGCCGGGACTCTGAAAACAGCGCGGGAGGTGAGTGAGCCGGGACATTGAAAACAGTGCGGGAGGTGAGTGAGCCGGGACATTGAAAACAGCTTGGAGCTGAGTGAGCCGGGACATTGAAAACAGCTCGAGAGGTGAGTGAACCGGGACAGTGAAAACAGCGGGGGAGGAGAGTGAGCCAGGATATTGAAAACTGAGCGGGAGGTGAGTGAGCCGGGACAGTGAAAACAACGCGGGAGGAGGGTGAGGCGGGACATTGAAAACAGCACGGTTGGTCAGTGAGGCGGGACATTGAAAACAGCGCGGGAGGAGAGTGAGCCGGGACAGTGAAAACAGCGCGAGAGGTGAGTGAGCCGGGACAGTGAAAACAGCGCGGGAGGAGAGTGAGCCGGGACAGCGAAAACAGCGAGAGAGGAGAGTGAGCCGGGACATTGAAAACAGCACGGGAGGTGAGTGAGCCGGGACAGTGAAAACAGCGCGGGAGCTGAGTGAGCCGGGACATTGAAAACAGCGCGAGAGGAGAGTGAGCCGGGACATTGAAAACAGAGCGGGAGGTGAGTGAGCCGGGACAGTGAAAACAGCGCGGGAGGTGAGTGAGCCGGGACATTGAAAACAGCGCGGGAGCTGAGTGAGCCGGGACAGTGAAAACAGCGCGGGAGGAGAGTGAGCCGGGACAGTGAAAACAGCGCGGGAGGAGAGTGAGCCGGGACAGTGAAAACAGCGCTGGAGCTGAGTGAGCCGGGACAGTGAAAACAGCGCGGGAGCTGAGTGAGCCGGGACAGTGAAAACAGGGCGAGAGGTGAGTGAGCCGGCACATTGAAAACTGCGCGAGAGGAGAGTGAGCCGGGACATTGAAAACAGCGCGGGAGCTGAGTGAGCCGGGACATTGAAAACAGCGCGGGAGCTGAGTGAGCCGAGACAGTGAAAACAGCGCGAGAGGTGAGTGAGCCGGGACAGTGAAAACAGCGCGGGAGGTGATTGAGCCGTGACAGTGAAAACAACGCAGGGGGTGAGTGAGCCGGGACAGTGAAAACAGCGCGGGAGGTGATTGAGCCGGGACAGTGAAAACAGCGCGAGAGGTGATTGAGCCGGGACAGTGAAAACAGCGCAAGAGGTGAGTGAGCCGGGACAGTGAAAACAGCGCGAGAGGTGAGTGAGCCGGGACATTGAAAACAGCGCGGGAGCTGAGTGAGCCGGGACAGTGAAAGTGAGCCGGGACAGTGAAAACAGCGCGGGAGGTGAGTGCGCCGGGACAGTGAAAACAGCGCGGGAGGTGATTGAGCCGGGACAGTGAAAACAGCGCGAGAGGTGAGTGAGCCGGGACATTGAAAACAGCGCGGGAGCTGAGTGACCCGGGACAGTGAAAACAGCGCGGGAGGAGAGTGAGCCGGGACAGTGAAAACAGCGCGGGAGGTGAGTGAGCCGGGACAGTGAAAACAGCGCGGGAGGTGATTGAGCCGGGACAGTGAAAACAGCGCGGGAGGAGAGTGAGCCGGGACAGTGAAAACAGCGCGGGAGCAGAGTGAGCCGGGACTCTGAAAACAGCGCGGGAGGTGAGTGAGCCGGGACAGTGAAAACAGCGCGGGAGCTGAGTGAGCCGGGACATTGAAAACAGTGCGGGAGCTGAGTGAGCCGGGACAGTGAAAACAGCGCGGGAGGAGAGTGAGCCGGGACAGTGAAAACAGCGCGGGAGCTGAGTGAGCCGGGACAGTGAAAACAGCGCGGGAGGAGAGAGAGCCGGGACAGTGAAAACAGCGCGGGAGCTGAGTGAGCCGGGACAGTGAAAACAGCGCGGGAGGAGAGAGAGCCGGGACAGTGAAAACAGCGCGGGAGGAGAGAGAGCCGGGACAATGAAAACAGCGCGGGAGGTGATTGAGCCGGGACATTGAAAACAGCGCGGGAGGTGAGTGAGCCGGGACAGTGAAAACAGCGCGGGAGGAGAGTGAGCCGGGACAGTGAAAACAGCGCGGGAGCAGAGTGAGCCGGGACAATGAAAACAGCGCGAGAGGTGATTGAGCCGGGACAGTGAAAACAGCGCGAGAGGTGAGTGAGCCGGGACAGTGAAAACAGCGCGGGAGGAGAGTGAGCCGGGACAGTGAAAACAGCGCGGGAGGTGATTGAGCCGGGACAGTGAAAACAGCGCGGGAGGTGATTGATCCGGGACAGTGAAAACAGCGCGGGAGGTGAGTGAGCCGGGACATTGAAAACAGCGCGGGAGCTGAGTGAGCCGGGACAGTGAAAACAGCGCGGGAGGAGAGAGAGCCGGGACAATGAAAACAGCGCGGGAGGTGATTGAGCCGGGACATTGAAAACAGCGCGGGAGCTGAGTGAGCCGGGACAGTGAAAACAGCGCGGGAGGAGAGTGAGCCGGGACAGTGAAAACAGCGCGGGAGCAGAGTGAGCCGGGACAATGAAAACAGCGCGAGAGGTGATTGAGCCGGGACAGTGAAAACAACGCAGGGGGTGAGTGAGCCGGGACAGTGAAAACAGCGCGAGAGTTGATTGAGCCGGGACAGTGGAAACAGCGCGGGAGGTGAGTGAGCCGGGACAGTGAAAACAGCGCGGGAGGTGAGTGAGCCGGGACAGTGAAAACAGCGCGGGAGGTGAGTGAGCCGGGACATTGAAAACAGCTCGAGAGGTGAATGAGCCGGGACAGTGAAAATAGCGCGGGAGGAGATTGAGCCAGGATATTGAAAACTGAGCGGGAGGTGAGTGAGCCGGGACAGTGAAAACATCGCGGGAGGAGAGTGAGACGGGACATTGAAAACAGCGCGAGAGTTGAGGGTGGCGGGACAGTGAAAACACCGCGGGAGGTGAGTGAGCCGGGTCAGTGAAAACAGCGCGGGAGGTGAGTGAGCCGGGACATTGAAAACAGCGCGGGAGGTGAGTGAGCCGGGACAGTGAAAACAGCGCGGGAGGTGAGTG
Organism: Scyliorhinus torazame; assembly: GCF_047496885.1. Lineage (NCBI taxonomy): Eukaryota > Metazoa > Chordata > Chondrichthyes > Carcharhiniformes > Scyliorhinidae > Scyliorhinus > Scyliorhinus torazame. The sequence continues at coordinate 32,790,392 of NC_092737.1, read as the reverse complement.
AGCCGCGACATTGAAAACAGCGCGGGAGCTGAGTGAGCCGGGACTCTGAGAACAGCGCGGGAGGTGAGTGAGCCGGGACATTGAAAACAGCGCGGGAGGTGAGTGAGCCGGGACATTGAAATCAGCGCGGGAGCTGAGTGAGCCGGGACATTGAAAACAGCTCGAGAGGTGAGTGAGCCGGGACAGTGAAAACAGCGCGGGAGGTGAGTGAGCCGGGAGAGTGAAAACAGCGCGGGAGGTGAGTGAGCCGGGACAGTGAAAACAGCGCGGGAGGAGAGAGAGCCGGGACATTGAAAACAGCGCGGGAGCTGAGTGAGCCGGGACATTGAAAACAGCTCGAGAGGTGAGTGAGCCGGGACAGTGAAAACAGCGCGGGAGGAGAGTGAGCCAGGATATTGAAAACTGAGCGGGAGGTGAGTGAGCCGGGACAGTGAAAACAACGCGGGAGGAGGGTGAGGCGGGACATTGAAAACAGCACGGTTGGTCAGTGAGCCGGGACATTGAAAACAGCGCGTGAGGAGAGTGAGCCGGGACAGTGAAAACAGCGCGAGAGGTGAGTGAGCCGGGACAGTGAAAACAGCGCGGGAGGAGAGTGAGCCGGGACAGCGAAAACAGCGAGAGAGGAGAGTGAGCCGGGACAGTGAAAACAGCACGGGAGGTGAGTGAGCCGGGACAGCGAAAACAGCGAGAGAGGATTGTGAGCCGGGACAGTGAAAACAGCACGGGAGGTGAGTGAGCCGGGACAGTGAAAACAGCGAGAGCGGTGAGTGAGCCAGGACAGTGAAAACAGCGAGAGAGGTGAGTGTGCCGGGACAGTGAAAAAAGAGCGGGAGGTGAGTAGGCCGGGACAGTGAAAACAGCGCGAGAGGTGAGTCAGCCGGGACATTGAAAACAGCTTGGGAGGTGAGTGAGCCGGGACAGTGAAAAAAGCACGGGAGTAGAGTCAGCCGGGACAGTGAAAAGACCGCGGGAGGTGAGTGAGCCGGGACAGTGAAAACAGCGCGGGAGGAGAGTGAGCCTGGACATTGAAAACTGAGCGGGAGGTGAGTGAGCCGGGACAGTGAAAACATCGCGGGAGGAGAGTGAGACGGGACATTGAAAACAGCACGGTTGGTCAGTGAGCCGGGTAATTGATAACAGCGCGGGAGGTGAGGGTGGCGGGACAGTGAAAACACCGCGGGAGGTGAGTGAGCCGGGACATTGAAAACAGCGCGGGAGGAGAGTGAGCCGCGACAGTGAAAACAGCGCGGGAGCTGAGTGAGCCGGGACATTCAAAGCAGCGCGGGAGGAGAGTGAGCCGCGACAGTGAAAACAGCGCGGGAGGAGAGTGAGCCGGGACAGTGAAAACAGCTTGGGAGGTGAGTGAGCCGGTACAGTGAAAACAGCGCGGGAGGAGAGTGAGCCGGGACAGTGAAAACAGCGCGGGAGGAGAGTGAGCCGGGACATGGAAAACAGCTCGAGAAGTGAGTGAGCCGAGGCAGTGAAAACAGCGAGAGGGGAGAGTGAGTCGGGACATTGAAAACAGCACGGTAGGTGAGTGAGCCGGGACAGTTAAAACAGCGCGGGAGGTTAGAGAGCCGGGACAGTGAAAACAGCGCGGGAGATGAGTGAGCCGGGACATTGAAAACAGCGCGGGAGGTGAGTGAGCCGGGACATTGAAAACAGCGCGGGAGGAGAGTGAGCCGGGACATTGAAAACAGCGCCGGAGGTGAGTGAGCCGGGACAGTGAAAACAGCGCGAGAGGTGAGTGAGCCGGGACATTGAAAACAGCGCGAGAGGAGAGTGAGCCGGGACAGTGAAAACAGCGCGAGAGGTGAGTGAGCCGGGACATTGAAAACAGCGCGAGAGGAGAGTGAGCCGGGACATTGAAAACAGCGCGGGAGGTGAGTGAGCCAGGACAGTGAAAACAGCGCGGGAGGTGAGTGAGCCAGGACAGTGAAAACAGCGCGAGAGGTGAGTGAGCCGGGACAGTGAAAACAGCGCGGGAGCTGAGTGAGCCGGGACAGTGAAAACAGCGCGGGAGCTGAGTGAGCCGGGACAGTGAAAACAGCGCGGGAGCTGAGTGAGCCGGGACAGTGAAAACAGCGCGGGAGGTGAGTGAGCCGGGACAGTGAAAACAGCGCGGGAGCTGAGTGAGCCGGGAGATTGAAAACAGCGCGGGAGTTGAGTGAGCCGGGACAGTGAAAACAGCGCGGGAGCTGAGTGAGCCGGGACAGTGAAAACAGGGCGAGAGGTGAGTGAGCCGGCACATTGAAAACTGCGCGAGAGGAGAGTGAGCCGGGACATTGAAAACAGCGCGGGAGGTGAGTGAGCCGGAACATTGAAAACAGCGCGGGAGCTGAGTGAGCCAGGACATTGAAAACAGCGCGGGAGGTGAGTGAGACGGGACAGTGAAAACAGCGCGGGAGGTGAGTGAGCCGGGACAGTGAAAACAGCACGGGAGGTGAGTGAGCCGCGACAGTGAAAACAGCGCGGAGGGTGAGTGTGCCGGGACAGTGAAAACAGCGCGAGAGGAGAGTGAGCCGGGACAGTGAAAACAGCGCGGGAGGTGAGTGAGCCGGGACAGTGAAAACAGCGCGAGAGGTGAGTGAGCCGGGACATTGAAAACAGCGCGGGAGGAGTGTGAGCCGGGACATTGAAAACAGCGCGGGAGGTGAGTGAGCCGGGACAGTGAAAACAGCTCGAGAGGTGAGTGAGCCGGGACATTGAAAACAGCGCGAGAGCTGAGTGAGCCGGGACAGTGAAAACAGCGCGGGCGGAGAGTCAGCCGGGACATTGAAAACAGCTTGGGAGGTGAGTGAGCCGGGACAGTGAAAACAGCGCGGGAGGAGAGTGAGCCTGGACATTGAAAACTGAGCGGGAGGTGAGTGAGCCGGGACAGTGAAAACATCGCGGGAGGAGAGTGAGACGGGACATTGAAAACAGCACGGTTGGTCAGTGAGCCGGGTAATTGATAACAGCGCGGGAGGTGAGGGTGGCGGGACAGTGAAAACAGCGCGAGAGGAGAGTGAGCCGGGACATTGAAAACAGCGCGGGAGGTGAGTGAGCCGGGACAGTGAAAACAGCGCGGGAGCTGAGTGAGCCGGGAGATTGAAAACAGCGCGAGAGGAGAGTGAGCCGGGACAGTGAAAACAGCGCGGGAGCTGAGTGAGCCGGGACAGTGAAAACAGGGCGAGAGGTGAGTGAGCCGGCACATTGAAAACTGCGCGAGAGGAGAGTGAGCCGGGACATTGAAAACAGCGCGGGAGGTGAGTGAGCCGGAACATTGAAAACAGCGCGGGAGCTGAGTGAGCCGGGACAGTGGAAACAGCACGGGAGGAGAGTGAGCCGGGACAGTGAAAACAGCGCGGGAGGTGAGTGAGCCAGGACATTGAAAACAGCGCGGGAGGTGAGTGAGCCGGGACAGTGAAAACAGCGCGGGAGATGAGTGAGCCGGGACAGTGAAAACAGCACGGGAGGTGAGTGAGCCGCGACAGTGAAAACAGCGCGGAGGGTGAGTGTGCCGGGACAGTGAAAAAAGAGCGGGAGGTGAGTAGGCCGGGACAGTGAAAACAGCGCGGGAGGAGAGTGAGCCGGGACATTGAAAACAGCGCGAGAGGAGAGTGAGCCGGGACAGTGAAAACAGCGCGGGAGGTGAGTGAGCCGGGACAGTGAAAACAGCGCGAGAGGTGAGTGAGCCGGGACATTGAAAACAGCGCGGGAGGAGTGTGAGCCGGGACATTGAAAACAGCGCGGGAGGTGAGTGAGCCGGGACAGTGAAAACAGCGCGAGAGGTGAGTGAGCCGTGACAGTGAAAACAGCTCGAGAGGTGAGTGAGCCGGGACATTGAAAACAGCGCGAGAGCTGAGTGAGCCGGGACAGTGAAAACAGCGCGGGAGGAGAGTGAGCCGGGACAATGAAAACAGCGTGGGAGGTGAGTGAGCCGGGACAGTGAAAACAGCGCGGGCGGAGAGTCAGCCGGGACATTGAAAACAGCTTGGGAGGTGAGTGAGCCGGGACAGTGAAAACAGCGCGAGAGGTGAGTGAGCCGGGACAATGAAAACAGCGCGGGAGGTGAGTGAGCCGGGACAGTGAAAACAGCGCGAGAGGTGAGTGAGCCGGGACAGTGAAAACAGCGCGAGAGGTGAGTGAGCCGGGACAATGAAAACAGCGCGGGAGGAGAGTGAGCCGGGACAGTGAAAACAGCGCGGGAGGTGAGTAAGCCGGGACATTGAAAACAGCGCGGGAGGTGAGTGAGCCGGGACAGTGAAAACAGCGCGGGAGGTGAGTGAGCCGGGACATTGAAAACAGCGCGGGAGGTGAGTGAGCCGGGACGTTGAAAACAGCGCGAGAGGTGAGTGAGCCGGGACAGTGAAAACAGCGCGGGAGGAGAGTCAGCCGGGACATTGAAAACAGCTTGGGAGGTGAGTGAGCCGGGACATTGAAAACAGCACGGTTGGTCAGTGAGCCGGGACATTGAAAACATCGCGGGAGGTAAGTGAGCCGGGACAGTGAAATCAGCGCGGGAGGAGAGTGAGCCCGGACATAGAAAACAGCTCGAGAGGTGAGTGAGCCGGGACAGTGAAAACAGCACGGGAGCTGAGTGAGCCGGGACAGTGGAAACAGCGCGGGAGGAGAGTGAGCCCGGACATAGAAAACAGCTCGAGAGGTGAGTGAGCCGGGACAGTGAAAACAGCATGGGAGCTGAGTGAGCCGCGACAGTGAAAACAGCGCGGGAGGTGAGTGAGCCGGGACATTGAAAACAGCGCGGGAGGAGAGTGAGCCGCGACAGTGAAAACAGCGCGGGAGGAGAGTGAGCCGGGACAGTGAAAACAGCTTGGGAGGTGAGTGAGCCGGGACAGTGAAAACAGCGCGGGAGGAGAGTGAGCCGGGACAGTGAAAACAGCTTGGGAGGTGAGTGAGCCGGGACAGTGAAAACAGCGCGGGAGGAGAGTGAGCCGGGACAGTGAAAACAGCGCGGGGGAGAGTGAGCCGGGACATGGAAAACAGCTCGAGAAGTGAGTGAGCCGAGGCAGTGAAAACAGCGAGAGGGGAGAGTGAGTCGGGACATTGAAAACAGCACGGTAGGTGAGTGAGCCGGGACAGTTAAAACAGCGCGGGAGGTTAGAGAGCCGGGACAGTGAAAACAGCGCGGGAGGAGAGTGAGCCGGGACATTGAAAACAGCGCGGGAGGTGAGTGAGCCGGGACAGTGAAAACAGCGCGAGAGGTGAGTGAGCCGGGACATTGAAAACAGCGCGAGAGGAGAGTGAGCCGGGACAGTGAAAACAGCGCGAGAGGTGAGTGAGCCGGGACATTGAAAACAGCGCGAGAGGAGAGTGAGCCGGGACATTGAAAACAGCGCGGGAGGTGAGTGAGCCGGGACAGTGAAAACAGCGCGGGAGCTGAGTGAGCCGGGAGATTGAAAACAGCGCGAGAGGAGAGTGAGCCGGGACAGTGAAAACAGCGCGGGAGCTGAGTGAGCCGGGACAGTGAAAACAGGGCGAGAGGTGAGTGAGCCGGCACATTGAAAACTGCGCGAGAGGAGAGTGAGCCGGGACATTGAAAACAGCGCGGGAGGTGAGTGAGCCGGGACGTTGAAAACAGCGCGAGAGGTGAGTGAGCCGGGACAGTGAAAACAGCGCGGGAGGAGAGTCAGCCGGGACATTGAAAACAGCTTGGGAGGTGAGTGAGCCGGGACATTGAAAACAGCACGGTTGGTCAGTGAGCCGGGACATTGAAAACATCGCGGGAGGTAAGTGAGCCGGGACAGTGAAATCAGCGCGGGAGGAGAGTGAGCCCGGACATAGAAAACAGCTCGAGAGGTGAGTGAGCCGGGACAGTGAAAACAGCACGGGAGCTGAGTGAGCCGGGACAGTGGAAACAGCGCGGGAGGAGAGTGAGCCCGGACATAGAAAACAGCTCGAGAGGTGAGTGAGCCGGGACAGTGAAAACAGCATGGGAGCTGAGTGAGCCGCGACAGTGAAAACAGCGCGGGAGGAGAGTGAGACGGGACATTGAAAACAGCACGGTTGGTCAGTGAGCCGGGTAATTGATAACAGCGCGGGAGGTGAGGGTGGCGGGACAGTGAAAACACCGCGGGAGGTGAGTGAGCCGGGACATTGAAAACAGCGCGGGAGGAGAGTGAGCCGCGACAGTGAAAACAGCGCGGGAGGAGAGTGAGCCGGGACAGTGAAAACAGCTTGGGAGGTGAGTGAGCCGGGACAGTGAAAACAGCGCGGGAGGAGAGTGAGCCGGGACAGTGAAAACAGCTTGGGAGGTGAGTGAGCCGGGACAGTGAAAACAGCGCGGGAGGAGAGTGAGCCGGGACAGTGAAAACAGCGCGGGGGAGAGTGAGCCGGGACATGGAAAACAGCTCGAGAAGTGAGTGAGCCGAGGCAGTGAAAACAGCGAGAGGGGAGAGTGAGTCGGGACATTGAAAACAGCACGGTAGGTGAGTGAGCCGGGACAGTTAAAACAGCGCGGGAGGTTAGAGAGCCGGGACAGTGAAAACAGCGCGGGAGGAGAGTGAGCCGGGACATTGAAAACAGCGCGGGAGGTGAGTGAGCCGGGACAGTGAAAACAGCGCGAGAGGTGAGTGAGCCGGGACATTGAAAACAGCGCGAGAGGAGAGTGAGCCGGGACAGTGAAAACAGCGCGAGAGGTGAGTGAGCCGGGACATTGAAAACAGCGCGAGAGGAGAGTGAGCCGGGACATTGAAAACAGCGCGGGAGGTGAGTGAGCCGGGACAGTGAAAACAGCGCGGGAGCTGAGTGAGCCGGGAGATTGAAAACAGCGCGAGAGGAGAGTGAGCCGGGACAGTGAAAACAGCGCGGGAGCTGAGTGAGCCGGGACAGTGAAAACAGGGCGAGAGGTGAGTGAGCCGGCACATTGAAAACTGCGCGAGAGGAGAGTGAGCCGGGACATTGAAAACAGCGCGGGAGGTGAGTGAGCCGGAACATTGAAAACAGCGCGGGAGCTGAGTGAGCCGGGACAGTGGAAACAGCGCGGGAGGAGAGTGAGCCGGGACAGTGAAAACAGCGCGGGAGGTGAGTGAGCCAGGACATTGAAAACAGCGCGGGAGGTGAGTGAGCCGGGACAGTGTAAACAGCGCGGGAGGTGAGTGAGCCGGGACAGTGAAAACAGCACGGGAGGTGAGTGAGCCGCGACAGTGAAAACAGCGCGGAGGGTGAGTGTGCCGGGACAGTGAAAAAAGAGCGGGAGGTGAGTAGGCCGGGACAGTGAAAACAGCGCGGGAGGAGAGTGAGCCGGGTCATTGAAAACAGCGCGAGAGGAGAGTGAGCCGGGACAGTGAAAACAGCGCGGGAGGTGAGTGAGCCGGGACAGTGAAAACAGCGCGAGAGGTGAGTGAGCCGGGACATTGAAAACAGCGCGGGAGGAGTGTGAGCCGGGACATTGAAAACAGCGCGGGAGGTGAGTGAGCCGGGACAGTGAAAACAGCGCGAGAGGTGAGTGAGCCGGGACAGTGAAAACAGCTCGAGAGGTGAGTGAGCCGGGACATTGAAAACAGCGCGAGAGCTGAGTGAGCCGGGACAGTGAAAACAGCGCGGGCGGAGAGTCAGCCGGGACATTGAAAACAGCTTGGGAGGTGAGTGAGCCGGGACAGTGAAAACAGCGCGGGAGGTGAGTGAGCCGGGACAGTGAAAACAGCGCGGGAGGAGAGTGAGCCGGGACAGTGAAAACAGCGCGGGAGGTGAGTAAGCCGGGACATTGAAAACAGCGCGGGAGGTGAGTGAGCCGGGACAGTGAAAACAGCGCGGGAGGTGAGTGAGCCGGGACATTGAAAACAGCGCGGGAGGTGAGTGAGCCGGGACGTTGAAAACAGCGCGAGAGGTGAGTGAGCCGGGACAGTGAAAACAGCGCGGGAGGAGAGTCAGCCGGGACATTGAAAACAGCTTGGGAGGTGAGTGAGCCGGGACATTGAAAACAGCGCGGGAGGTGAGTGAGCCGGGACATTGAAAACAGCGCGGGAGGTGAGTGAGCCAGGACATTGAAAACAGCGCGGGAGCTGAGTGAGCCGGGACAGTGAAAACAGCGCGGGAGCTGAGTGAGCCGGGACAGTGAAAACAGCGCAAGAGGTGAGTGAGCCGCGACAGTGAAAACAGCGCGGGAGGAGAGTCAGCCGGGACATTGAAAACAGCACGGTTGGTCAGTGAGCCAGGACATTGAAAACAGCGCGGGAGGTAAGTGAGCCGGGACAGTGAAATCAGCGCGGGAGGAGAGTGAGCCCGGACATAGAAAACAGCTCGAGAGGTGAGTGAGCCGGGACAGTGAAAACAGCATGGGAGCTGAGTGAGCCGGGACAGTGGAAACAGCGCGGGAGGTGAGTGAGCCGGGACAGTGAAAACAGCGCGGGAGGTGAGTGAGCCGGGACAGTGAAAACAGCGCGGGAGGTGAGTGAGCCGGGACATTGAAAACAGCTCGAGAGGTGAATGAGCCGGGACAGTGAAAACAGCGCGGGAGGAGATTGAGCCGGGATATTGAAAACTGAGCGGGAGGTGAGTGAGCCGGGACAGTGAAAACATCGCGGGAGGAGAGTGAGACGGGACATTGAAAACAGCGCGAGAGTTGAGGGTGGCGGGACAGTGAAAACACCGCGGGAGGTGAGTGAGCCGGGACAGTGAAAACAGCGCGGGAGGTGAGTGAGCCGGGACATTGAAAACAGCGCGGGAGGTGAGTGAGCCGGGACAGTGAAAACAGCGCGGGAGGTGAGTGAGCCGCGACATTGAAAACAGCGCGGGAGCTGAGTGAGCCGGGACTCTGAGAACAGCGCGGGAGGTGAGTGAGCCGGGACATTGAAAACAGCGCGGGAGGTGAGTGAGCCGGGACATTGAAATCAGCGCGGGAGCTGAGTGAGCCGGGACATTGAAAACAGCTCGAGAGGTGAGTGAGCCGGGACAGTGAAAACAGCGCGGGAGGTGAGTGAGCCGGGAGAGTGAAAACAGCGCGGGAGGTGAGTGAGCCGGGACATTGAAAACAGCGCGGGAGCTGAGTGAGCCGGGACATTGAAAACAGCTCGAGAGGTGAGTGAGCCGGGACAGTGAAAACAGCGCGGGAGGAGAGTGAGCCAGGATATTGAAAACTGAGCGGGAGGTGAGTGAGCCGGGACAGTGAAAACAACGCGGGAGGAGGGTGAGGCGGGACATTGAAAACAGCACGGTTGGTCAGTGAGCCGGGACAGTGAAAACAGCGAGAGCGGTGAGTGAGCCAGGACAGTGAAAACAGCGAGAGAGGTGAGTGTGCCGGGACAGTGAAAAAAGAGCGGGAGGTGAGTAGGCCGGGACAGTGAAAACAGCGCGGGAGGTGAGTGAGCCGGGACATTGAAAACAGCTTGGGAGGTGAGTGAGCCGGGACATTGAAAACAGCGCGAGAGCTGAGTGAGCCGGGACAGTGAAAAAAGCGCGGGAGGAGAGTCAGCCGGGACATTGAAAACAGCGCGGGAGCCGAGTGAGCCGGGACATTGAAAACAGCTTGGGAGGTGAGTGAGCCGGGACAGTGAAAAAAGCGCGGGAGGAGAGTCAGCCGGGACATTGAAAACAGCGCGGGAGCCGAGTGAGCCGGGACAGTGAAAACAGCGGGGGAGGTGAGTGAGCCGGGACAGTGAAAAGACCGCGGGAGGTGAGTGAGCCGGGACAGTGAAAACAGCGCGGGAGGAGAGTGAGCCTGGACATTGAAAACTGAGCGGGAGGTGAGTGAGCCGGGACAGTGAAAACATCGCGGGAGGAGAGTGAGACGGGACATTGAAAACAGCACGGTTGGTCAGTGAGCCGGGTAATTGATAACAGCGCGGGAGGTGAGGGTGGCGGGACAGTGAAAACACCGCGGGAGGTGAGTGAGCCGGGACATTGAAAACAGCGCGGGAGGTGAGTGAGCCGGGACAGTGAAAACAGTGCGGGAGGTGAGTGAGCCGGGACAGTGAAAACAGCGCGGGAGGTGAGTGAGCCGGGACATTGAAAACAGCGCGGGAGGTGAGTGAGCCGGGACAGTGAAAACAGTGCGGGAGGAGAGTGAGCCGGGACATTGAAAACAGCGCGGGAGGTGAGTGAGCCGGGACAGTGAAAACAGTGCGGGAGGAGAGTGAGCCGGGACAGTGAAAACAGCGCGGGAGGTGAGTGAGCCGGGACAGTGAAAACAGTGCGGGAGGTGAGTGAGCCGGGACATTGAAAACAGCGCGGGAGGAGAGTGAGCCGCGACAGTGAAAACAGCGCGGGAGCTGAGTGAGCCGGGACATTCAAAGCAGCGCGGGAGGAGAGTGAGCCGCGACAGTGAAAACAGCGCGGGAGGAGAGTGAGCCGGGACAGTGAAAACAGCGCGGGAGGTGAGTGAGCCGGGACAGTGAAAACAGCGCGGGAGGAGAGTGAGCCGGGACAGTGAAAACAGCTTGGGAGGTGAGTGAGCCGGGACAGTGAAAACAGCGCGGGAGGAGAGTGAGCCGGGACAGTGAAAACAGCGCGGGGGAGAGTGAGCCGGGACATGGAAAACAGCTCGAGAAGTGAGTGAGCCGAGGCAGTGAAAACAGCGAGAGGGGAGAGTGAGTCGGGACATTGAAAACTGCACGGTAGGTGAGTGAGCCGGGACAGTTAAAACAGCGCGGGAGGTTAGAGAGCCGGGACAGTGAAAACAGCGCGGGAGGAGAGTGAGCCGGGACATTGAAAACAGCGCGGGAGGTGAGTGAGCCGGGACAGTGAAAACAGCGCGAGAGGTGAGTGAGCCGGGACATTGAAAACAGCGCGAGAGGAGAGTGAGCCGGGACAGTGAAAACAGCGCGAGAGGTGAGTGAGCCGGGACATTGAAAACAGCGCGAGAGGAGAGTGAGCCGGGACATTGAAAACAGCGCGGGAGGTGAGTGAGCCGGGACAGTGAAAACAGCGCGGGAGCTGAGTGAGCCGGGAGATTGAAAACAGCGCGGGAGGTGAGTGAGCCGGGATAGTGAAAACAGCGCGAGAGGAGAGTGAGCCGGGACAGTGAAAACAGCGCGAGAGGAGAGTGAGCCGGGACAGTGAAAACAGCGCGGGAGCTGAGTGAGCCGGGACAGTGAAAACAGCGCGGGAGCTGAGTGAGCCGGGACAGTGAAAACAGGGCGAGAGGTGAGTGAGCCGGCACATTGAAAACTGCGCGAGAGGAGAGTGAGCCGGGACATTGAAAACAGCGCGGGAGCTGAGTGAGCCGGGACAGTGGAAACAGCGCGGGAGGAGAGTGAGCCGGGACAGTGAAAACAGCGCGGGAGGTGAGTGAGCCGGGACATTGAAAACAGCGCGGGAGGTGAGTGAGCCGGGACAGTGAAAACAGCGCGGGAGGTGAGTGAGCCGGGACAGTGAAAACAGCACGGGAGGTGAGTGAGCCGCGACAGTGAAAACAGCGCGGAGGGTGAGTGTGCCGGGACAGTGAAAAAAGAGCGGGAGGTGAGTAGGCCGGGACAGTGAAAACAGCGCGGGAGGAGAGTGAGCCGGGACATTGAAAACAGCGCGAGAGGAGAGTGAGCCGGGACAGTGAAAACAGCGCGGGAGGTGAGTGAGCCGGGACAGTGAAAACAGCGCGAGAGGTGAGTGAGCCGGGACATTGAAAACAGCGCGGGAGGAGTGTGAGCCGGGACATTGAAAACAGCGCGAGAGGTGAGTGAGCCGGGACAGTGAAAACAGCGCGAGAGGTGAGTGAGCCGGGACAGTGAAAACAGCTCGAGAGGTGAGTGAGCCGGGACATTGAAAACAGCGCGAGAGGTGAGTGAGCCGGGACAGTGAAAACAGCGCGAGAGCTGAGTGAGCCGGGACAGTGAAAACAGCGCGGGCGGAGAGTCAGCCGGGACATTGAAAACAGCTTGGGAGGTGAGTGAGCCGGGACAGTGAAAACAGCGCGGGAGGTGAGTGAGCCGGGACAGTGAAAACAGCGCGAGAGGTGAGTGAGCCGGGACAATGAAAACAGCGCGGGAGGAGAGTGAGCCGGGACAGTGAAAACAGCGCGGGAGGTGAGTAAGCCGGGACATTGAAAACAGCGCGGGAGGTGAGTGAGCCGGGACAGTGAAAACAGCGCGGGAGGTGAGTGAGCCGGGACATTGAAAACAGCGCGGGAGGAGAGTCAGCCGGGACATTGAAAACAGCGCGGGAGGAGAGTGAGCCGGGACGAGAGAGAGCCGGGACAGTGAAAACAGCGCGGGAGGAGAGAGAGCCGGGACAGTGAAAACAGCGCGGGAGGAGAGTCAGCCGGGACATTGAAAACAGCGTGAGAGGTAAGTGAGCCGAAACAGTGAAATCAGCGCGGGAGGAGAGTGAGCCCGGACATAGAAAACAGCTCGAGAGGTGAGTGAGCCGGGACAGTGAAAACAGCATGGGAGCTGAGTGAGCCGGGACAGTGGAAACAGCGCGGGAGGTGAGTGAGCCGGGACAGTGAAAACAGCGCGGGAGGTGAGTGAGCCGGGACAGTGAAAACAGCGCGGGAGGTGAGTGAGCCGGGACATTGAAAACAGCTCGAGAGGTGAATGAGCCGGGACAGTGAAAACAGCGCGGGAGGAGATTGAGCCGGGATATTGAAAACTGAGCGGGAGGTGAGTGAGCCGGGACAGTGAAAACATCGCGGGAGGAGAGTGAGACGGGACATTGAAAACAGCGCGAGAGTTGAGTGAGCCGGGACATTGAAAACAGCGCGGGAGGTAAGTGAGCCGGGACATTGAAAACAGCGCGGGAGGTGAGTGAGCCGGGACATTGAAATCAGCGCGGGAGCTGAGTGAGCCGGGGCAGTGAAAACAGCGCGGGAGGTGAGTGAGCCGGGACAGTGAAAACAGCGCGGGAGGAGAGAGAGCCGGGACATTGAAAACAGCGCGGGAGCTGAGTGAGCCGCGACATTGAAAACAGCTCGAGAGGTGAGTGAGCCGGGACAGTGAAAACAGCGCGGGAGGAGAGAGAGCCGGGACATTGAAAACAGCGCGGGAGCTGAGTGAGCCGCGACATTGAAAACAGCTCGAGAGGTGAGTGAGCCGGGACAGTGAAAACAGCGCGAGAGGAGAGTGAGCCTTGACATTGAAAACTGAGCGGGAGGTGAGTGAGCCTGGACAGTGAAAACATCGCGGGAGGAGAGTGAGCCTGGACATTGAAAACTGAGCGGGAGGTGAGTGAGCCTGGACAGTGAAAACATCGCGGGAGGAGAGTGAGACGGGACATTGAAAACAGCACGGTTGGTCAGTGAGCCGGGTAATTGATAACAGCGCGGGAGGTGAGGGTGGCGGGACAGTGAAAACACCGCGGGAGGTGAGTGAGCCGGGACAGTGAAAACAGCGCGGGAGGTGAGTGAGCCGGGACATTGAAAACAGCGCGGGAGGTGAGTGAGCCGGGACAGTGAAAACAGCGGGGGAGGTGAATGAGCCGGGACAGTGAAAACAGCGCGGGAGGTGAGTGAGCCGGGACAGTGAAATCAGCGCGGGAGTAGAGTGAGCCGGGACATTGAAAACAGCTCGAGAGGTGAGTGAGCCGGGACAGTGAAAACAGCGCGGGAGGTGAGTGAGCCGGGACATTGAAAACAGCGCGGGAGGAGAGTGAGCCGGGACAGTGAAAACAGCGCGGGAGGTGAGTGATCCGGGACATTGAAAACAGCGCGGGAGGAGAGTGAGCAGGGACAGTGAAAACAGCGCGGGATGTGAGTGAGCCGGGACAGTGAAAACAGCGCGGGAGGTGAGTGAGCCGGGACAGTGAAAACAGCGCGGGAGCTGAGTGAGCTGGGACAGTGAAAACAGTGCGGGAGGAGAGTGAGCCGGGATATTGAAAACAGCGCGGGAGGTGAGTGAGCTGGGACAGTGAAAACAGCGCGGGAGCTGAGTGAGCCGGGACTCTGAAAACAGCGCGGGAGGTGAGTGAGCCGGGACTCTGAAAACAGCGCGGGAGGAGAGTGAGACGGGACATTGAAAACAGCACAGTTGGTCAGTGAGCCGGGAGAGTGAAAACAGCGCGGGAGGTAAGTGAGCCGGGACAGTGAAAACAACGCGGGAGGTGAATGAGCCGGGACAGTGAAAACAGCGCGGGAGGTGAGTGAGCCGGGACAGTGAAAACAGCCCGGGAGTTGAGTGAGCTTGGACATTGAAAACAGCGCGAGAGGTGAGTGAGCCGGGACAGTGAAAACAGCGCGGGAGCTGAGTGAGCCGGGACATTGAAAACAGAGCGGGAGGTGAGTGAGCCGGGACACTGAAAACAGCGCGGGAGGAGAGTGAGCCGGGACAGTGAAAACAGCGCGGGAGGAGAGTGAGACGGGACATGGAAAACAGCTCGAGAGGTGAGTGAGCCGGGACATTGAAAACAGCGCGAGAGGTGACTGAGCCGGGACAGTGAAAACAGCGCGGGAGGAGAGTGAGACGGGACATGGAAAACAGCTCGAGAGGTGAGTGAGCCGGGACAGTGAAAACAGCGCGGGAGGTGAGTGAGCCGGGACATTGAAAACAGCGCGATAGGTGACTGAGCCGGGATATTGAAAACAGCTCGAGAGGTGAGTGAGCCGACGCAGTGAAAACAGCGCGGGAGGAGAGTGAGCCGGGACATGGAAAACAGCTCGAGAGGTGAGTGAGCCGAGGCAGTGAAAACAGCGCGGGAGGAGAGTCAGCCGGGACATTGAAAACAGCTTGGGAGGTGAGTGAGCCGGGACATTGAAAACAGCGCGGGAGGTGAGTGAGCCGGGACAGTGAAAACAGCGCGGGAGGTGAGTGAGCCAGGACAGTGAAAACAGCGCGGGAGGTGAGTGAGCCGGGACAGTGAAAACAGCGCGAGAGGTGAGTGAGCCGGGACATTGATAACAGCGCCAGAGGAGAGTGAGCCGGGACATTGAAAACAGCGCGGGAGGTGAGTGAGCCGGGACAGTGAAACGGCGCGGGAGGTGAGTGAGCCGTGACATTGAAAACAGCGCGGGAGGTGAGTGAGCCGGGACAGTGAAAACAGCGCGGGAGGTGAGTGAGCCGGGACAGTGAAAACAGCGCGGGAGGTGAGTGAGCCGGGAAATTGAAAACAGCGCGGGAGGAGAGTGAGCCGGGAAATTGAAAACAGCGCGGGAAGAGAGTAAGCCGGGACAGTGAAAACAGCGCGGGAGGTGAGTGAGCCGAGTTATTGAAAACAGCGCGGGAGTTGAGTGAGCCGGGACATTGAAAACAGCGCGGGAGGTGAGTGAGTCGGGACATTGAAAACAGCGCGGGAGGTGAGTGAGCCGGGACAGTGAAAACAGCGCGGGAGGTGAGTGAGCCGTGACATTGAAAACAGCGCGGGAGGTGAGTGAGCCGGGACAGTAAAAACAGCGCGAGAGCTGAGTGAGCCGGGACAGTGAAAACAGCTCGGGAGGTGAGTGAGCCGGGTCATTGAAAACAGCGCGGGAGGTGAGTGAGCCGGGACAGTGAAAATAGCGCGGGAGGTGAGTGAGCCGGGACAGTGAAAACAGCGCGGGAGGTGAGTGAGCCGGGACAGTGAAAACAGCGCGGTAGCTGAGTGAGCCGGGACAGTGAAAACAGCGCGAGAGGAGAGTGAGCCGGGACAGTGAAAACCGCGCGGGAGGTGAGTGAGCCGGGACAGTGAAAACAGCGCGGGAGGTGAGTGAGCCGGGACAGTGAAAACAGCGCGGGAGGTGAGTGAGCCGGGACAGTGAAAACAGCGCGAGAGGAGAGTGAGCCGGGACATTGATAACAGCGCCAGAGGAGAGTGAGCCGGGACATTGAAAACAGCGCGGGAGGTGAGTGAGCCGGGACAGTAAAAACAGCGCGGGAGCTGAGTGAGCTGGGACAGTGAAAACAGTGCGGGAGGAGAGTGAGCCGGGATATTGAAAACAGCGCGGGAGGTGAGTGAGCTGGGACAGTGAAAACAGCGCGGGAGGAGAGTGAGCAGGGACAGTGAAAACAGCGCGGGATGTGAGTGAGCCGGGACAGTGAAAACAGCGCGGGAGGTGAGTGAGCCGGACAGTGAAAACAGCGCGGGAGCTGAGTGAGCTGGGACAGTGAAAACAGTGCGGGAGGAGAGTGAGCCGGGACATCGAAAACAGCGCGGGAGGTGAGTGAGCCGGGACATTGTAATCAGCGCGGGAGCTGAGTGAGCCGGGATATTGAAAACTGAGCGGGAGGTGAGCGAGCCGGGACAGTGAAAACATCGCGGGAGGATAGTGAGACGGGACATTGAAAACAGCACGGTTGGTCAGTGAGCCGGGACAGTGAAAACAGCGCGGGAGGAGAGTGAGCCGGGATATTGAAAACTGAGCGGGAGGTGAGGGTGGCGCGACAGTGAAAACAGCGCGGGAGGTGAGTGAGCCGGGACAGTGAAAACAGCGCGGGAGGTGAGTGAGCCGGGACAGTGAAAACAGCGCGGGGGGTGAGTGAGCCGGGACAGTGAAAACAGCGCGGGAGGAGAGAGAGCCGGGACAGTGAAAACAGCGCGGGAGGAGAGAAAGCCGGGACAGTGAAAACAGCGCGAGAGGTGAGTGAGCCGGGACATCGAAAACAGCGCGGGAGGTGAGTGAGCCGGGACATTGTAATCAGCGCGGGAGCTGAGTGAGCCGGGATATTGAAAACTGAGCGGGAGGTGAGCGAGCCGGGACAGTGAAAACATCGCGGGAGGAGAGTGAGACGGGACATTGAAAACAGCACGGTTGGTCAGTGAGCCGGGACAGTGAAAACAGCGCGGGAGGAGAGTGAGCCGGGAGATTGAAAACTGAGCGGGAGGTGAGGGTGGCGCGACAGTGAAAACAGCGCGGGAGGTGAGTGAGCCGGGACAGTGAAAACAGCGCGGGAGGTGAGTGAGTCGGGACATTGAAAACAGCGCGGGAGGTGAGTGAGTCGGGACATTGAAAACAGCGCGGGAGGTGAGTGAGTCGGGACATTGAAAACAGAGCGGGAGGTGAGTGAGCCGGGACAGTGAAAACAGCGCGAGAGGTGAGTGAGCCGGGACAGTGAAAACAGCGCGGGAGGTGAGTGAGCCGGGACATTGAAAACAGCGCGGGAGGTGAGTGAGTCGGGACATTGAAAACAGAGCGGGAGGTGAGTGAGCCGGGACAGTGAAAACAGCGCGAGAGGTGAGTGAGCCGGGACAGTGAAAACAGCGCGGGAGGTGAGTGAGCCGGGACAGTGAAAACAGCGCGGGAGGTGAGTGAGCCGTGACATTGAAAACAGCGCGGGAGGTGAGTGAGCCGGGACAGTGAAAACAGCGCGGGAGGTGAGTGAGCCGTGACATTGAAAACAGCGGGGAGGAGAGTGAGCCGGGACATTGAAAACAGCGCGGGAGGTGAGTGAGGCGGGACAGTGAAAACAGCGCGGGAGGTGAGTGAGCCGTGACATTGAAAACAGCGCGGGAGGTGAGTGAGCCGGGACAGTGAAAACAGCGCGGGAGGTGAGTGAGCCGTGACATTGAAAACAGCGCGGGAGGTGAGTGAGCCGGGACAGTGAAAACAGCGCGAGAGCTGAGTGAGCCGGGACAGTGAAAACAGCGCGGGAGGTGAGTGAGCCGGGTCATTGAAAACAGCGCGGGAGGTGAGTGAGCCGGGACAGTGAAAACAGCACGGGAGATGAGTGCGCCGGGACATTGAAAACAGCGCGGGAAGAGTGAGCCGGGACATTGAAAACAGCGCGAGAGGAGAGTGAGCCGGGACATTGAAAACAGCGCGGGAGGTGAGTGAGCCGGGACAGTGAAAACAGGGCGAGAGGTGAGTGAGCCGCGACATTGAAAACAGCGCGGGAGGTGAGTGAGCCGGGACATTGAAAACAGCGCGAGAGGAGAGTAAGCCGGGACATTGAAAACAGCGCGAGAGGTGAGTGAGCCGGGACAGCGAAAACAGCGCGGGAGGTGAGTGAGCCGGGACAGCGAAAACAGCGCGAGAGGTGAGTGAGCCGGGACAGCGAAAACAGCGCGGGAGGTGAGTGAGCCGGGGCAGTGAAAACAGCGCGGGAGGTGAGTGAGCCGGGACAGCGAAAACAGCGCGGGAGGAGAGTGAGCCGGGACAGTGAAAACAGCGCGGGAAGTGAGAGAGCCGGGACATTGAAAACAGCGCGGGAGATGAGTGAGCCGGGACAGTGAAAACAGCGCGGGAGGAGAGTGAGCCGGGACATTGAAAACAGCGCGGGAGGTGAGTGAGCCGGGACAGTGAAAACAGCGCGGGAGGTGAGTGAGCCGGGACATTGAAAACAGCGCGGGAGGTGAGTGAGCCGGGACATTGAAAACAGCGCGAGAGGAGAATAAGCCGCGACATTGAAAACAGCGCGGGAGGTGAGTGAGCCGGGACATTGAAAACAGCGCGGGACGTGAGTGAGCCGGGACCGTGATAACAGCGCGGGAGGAGAGTGAGCCGGGATATTGAAAACAGAGTGGGAGGTGAGTGAGCCGGGACAGTGAAAACAGCGCGGGAGGAGAGTGAGCCGGGACAGTGAAAACAGCGCGGGAGGAGAGTGAGACGGGACATGGAAAACAGCTCGAGAGGTGAGTGAGCCGGGACAGTGAAAACAGCGCGGGAGGTGAGTGAGCCGGGACAGTGAAAACAGCGCGAGAGGAGAGTGAGCCGCGGTATTGAAAACAGCGCGGGAGGTGAGTGAGCCGAGGCAGTGAAAACAGCGCGGGAGGTGAGAGAGCCGGGTCATTGAAAACAGAGCGGGAGGTGAGTGAGCCGGGACAGTGAAAACAGTGCGGGAGGAGAGTGAGCCGGGATATTGAAAACAGCGCGGGAGGTGAGTGAGCCGAGGCAGTGAAAACAGCGCGGGAGGTGAGAGAGCCGGGACCGTGAAAACAGCGCGGGAGGAGAGTGAGCCGGGACAGTGAAAACAGAGCGGGAGGTGAGTAAGCCGGGACAGTGAAAACAGCGCGGGAGGTTAGAGAGCCGGGACAGTGAAAACAGAGCGGGAGGTGAGTAAGCCGGGACAGTGAAAACAGCGCGGGAGGAGAGTGAGCCGGGACAGTGAAAACAGAGCGGGAGGTGAGTAAGCCGGGACAGTGAAAACAGCGCGGGAGGTTAGAGAGCCGGGACAGTGAAAACAGCGCGGGAGGTGAGTGAGCCTAGTTATTGAAAACAGGGCGGGAGTTGAGTGAGCCGGGACAGTGAAAACAGCGCGAGAAGTGAGTGAGCCGGGACAGTGAAAACAGCGCGGGAGGAGAGAGAGCCGGGACAGTGAAAACAGTGCGAGATGTGAGTGAGCCGGGACAGTGAAAACAGCGTGGGAGGTAACTGAGCCGGGACAGTGAAAACAGCGCGGGAGGTGAGTGAGCCGGGACAGTGAAAACAGCGTGGGAGGTGAGCGAGCCGGGACAGTGAAAACAGCGCGGGAGGTGAGTGAGCCGGGACATTGAAAACAGCGCGGGAGGTGAGTGAGCCGGGACATTGAAAACAGCTCGAGAGGTGAGTGAGCCGGGACAGTGAAAACAGCGCGGGAGGAGAGTGAGCCGGGATATTGAAAACTGAGCGGGAGGTGAGTGAGCCGGGATATTGAAAACTGAGCGGGAGGTGAGGGTGGCGGGACAGTGAAAACACCGTGGGAGGTGAGTGAGCCGGGACAGTGAAAACAGCGCGGGAGGTGAGTGAGCCGGGACAGTGAAAACAGCACGGTTGGTCAGTGAGCCGGGACATTGAAAACAGCGCGGGAGGAGAGTGAGCCGGGATATTGAAAAGTGAGCGGGAGGTGAGGGTGGCGGGACAGTGAAAACACCGCGGGAGGTGAGTGAGCCGGGACATTGAAAACAGCGCGGGAGGTGAGTGAGCCGGGACAGTGAAAACAGCGCGGGAGGTGAGTGAGCCGGGACATTGAAAACAGCGCGGGAGGTGAGTGAGCCGGGACAGTGAAAACAGCGCGGGAGGTGAGTGTGCCGGGACATTGAAAACAGCGCGGGAGGTGAGTGAGCCGGGACATTGAAAACAGCGCGGGAGGTGAGTGAGCCGGGACAGTGAAAACAGCGCGGGAGGAGAGTGAGCCGGGACAGTGAAAACAGCGCGGGAGGAGAGAGAGCCGGGACAGTGAAAACAGCGCGGGAGGAGAGAGAGCCGGGACAGTGAAAACAGCGCGAGAGGTGAGTGAGCCGGGACATCGAAAACAGCGCGGGAGGTGAGTGAGCCGGGACATTGTAATCAGCGCGGGAGCTGAGTGAGCCGGGATATTGAAAACTGAGCGGGAGGTGAGCGAGCCGGGACAGTGAAAACATCGCGGGAGGAGAGTGAGACGGGACATTGAAAACAGCACTGTTGGTCAGTGAGCCGGGACAGTGAAAACAGCGCGGGAGGAGAGTGAGGCGGGATATTGAAAACTGAGCGGGAGATGAGGGTGGCGCGAAAGTGAAAACAGCGCGGGAGGTGAGTGAGTCGGGACATTGAAAACAGCGCGGGAGGTGAGTGAGCCGTGACATTGAAAACAGCGCGGGAGGTGAGTGAGCCGGGACAGTGAAAACAGCGCGGGAGGTGAGTGAGCCGGGACAGTGAAAACAGCGCGGGAGGTGAGTGAGCCGGGACAGTGAAAACAGCGCGAGAGGGGAGTGAGCCGGGATAGTGAAAACAGCGCGGGAGGAGGAAGAGCCGGGACATTGAAAATAGCGCGGGAGGTGAGTGAGCCGGGACAGTGAAAACAGCGCGGGAGGTGAGTGAGCCGTGACATTGAAAACAGCGCGGGAGGTGAGTGAGCCGGGACAGTGAAAACAGCGCGGGAGGTGAGTGAGCCGGGACAGTGAAAACAGCGCGGGAGGTGAGTGAGCCGTGACATTGAAAACAGCGCGGGAGGTGAGTGAGCCGAGACAGTGAAAACAGCGCGAGAGGGGAGTGAGCCGGGATAGTGAAAACAGCGCGGGAGGAGGAAGAGCCGGGACATTGAAAATAGCGCGGGAGGTGAGTGAGCCGGGACATTGAAAACAGCGCGGGAGGTGAGTGAGCCGGGACAGTGAAAACAGCGCGGGAGGTGAGTGAGCCGTGACATTGAAAACAGCGCGGGAGGTGAGTGAGCCGGGACAGTGAAAACAGCGCGGGAGGTGAGTGAGCCGTGACAGTGAAAACAGCGCGGGAGGTGAGTGAGCCGGGACAGTGAAAACAGCGCGGGAGGTGAGTGAGCCGGGTCATTGAAAACAGCGCGGGAGGTGAGTGAGCCGGGACAGTGAAAACAGCGCGGGAGGAGAGAGAGCCGGGACATTGAAAACAGCGCGAGAGGTTAGTGAGCCGGGACAGTGAAAACAGGGCGAGAGGTGAGTGAGCCGCGACATTGAAAACAGCGCGGGAGGAGAGTAAGCCGCGACATTGAAAACAGCGCGGGAGGTGAGTGAGCCGGGACAGTGAAAACAGCGCGAGAGGTGAGTGAGCCTGGACAGTGAAAACAGCGCGGGAGGTGAGTGAGCCGGGACAGTGAAAACAGCGCGAGAGTTGAGTGAGCCGGGACAGTGAAAACAGCGCGGGAGTTGAGTGAGCCGGGACAGTGAAAACAGCGCGGGAGATGAGTGAGCCGGGACAGTGAAAACAGCGCGGGAGGTGTGTGTGCCGGGACAGTGAAAACAGCGCGGGAGATGAGTGAGCCGGGGCAGTGAAAACAGCGCGGGAGGTGAGTGAGCCGGGACAGTGAAAACAGCGTGGGAGCTGAGTGAGCCGGGACAGTGAAAACAGCGCGGGAGGTGAGTGAGCCGGGACAGTGAAAACAGCGCGGGAGCTGAGTGAGCCGGGACAGTGAAAACAGCGCGGGAGGTGAGTGAGCCGGGACAGTGAAAACAGCGCGGGAGCTGAGTGACCCGGGACAGTGAAAACAGCGCGGGAGGTGAGTGAGCCGGGACAGTGAAAACAGCGCGGGAGGTGAGTGAGCCGGGACAGTGAAAACAGCGCGGGAGGTGAGTGAGCCGGGACAGTGAAAACAGCGCGGGAGGTGAGTGAGCCGGGACAGTGAAAACAGCGCGGGAGCTGAGTGACCCGGGACAGTGAAAACAGCGCGGGAGGTGAGTGAGCCGGGACAGTGAAAACAGCGCGGGAGCTGAGTGACCCGGGACAGTGAAAACAGCGCGGGAGGTGAGTGAGCCGGGACAGTGAAAACAGCGCGGGAGGTGAGTGAGCCGGGACAGTGAAAACAGCGCGGGAGCTGAGTGACCCGGGACAGTGAAAACAGCGCGGGAGCTGAGTGAGCCGGGACAGTGAAAACAGCGCGGGAGGTGAGTGAGCCGGGACAGTGAAAACAGCGCGGGAGCTGAGTGACCCGGGACAGTGAAAACAGCGCGGGAGGTGAGTGAGCCGGGACAGTGAAAACAGCGCGGGAGGTGAGTGAGCCGGGACAGTGAAAACAGCGCGGGAGATGAGTGAGCCGGGGCAGTGAAAACAGCGAGGGAGGTGAGTGAGCCGGGACAGTGAAAACAGCGCGGGAAATGAGTGAGCCGGGACATTGAAAACAGCGCGGGAAGTGAGTGAGCCGGGACATTGAAAACAGCGCGGGAAGAGAGTGAGCCGGGACATTGAAAACAGCGCGAGAGGAGAGTGAGCCGGGACATTGAAAACAGCGCGGGAGGTGAGTGAGCCGGGACAGTGAAAACAGCGCGGGAGGTGAGTGAGCCGGGACATTGAAAACAGCGCGAGAGGAGAGTGAGCCGCGACATTGAAAACAGCGCGGGAGGTGAGTGAGCCGGGACATTGAAGACAGCGCGAGAGGTGAGTGAGCCGGGACATTGAAAACAGCGCGGGAGGTGAGTGAGCCGGGACATTGAAAACAGCACGGGAGGAGAGTGAGCCGGGACAGTGAAAACAGCGCGGGAGGAGAGAGAGCCGGGACAGTGAAAACAGCGCGGGAGGAGAGAGAGCCGGGACAGTGAAAACAGCGCGAGAGGTGAGTGAGCCGGGACATCGAAAACAGCGCGGGAGGTGAGTGAGCCGGGACATTGTAATCAGCGCGGGAGCTGAGTGAGCCGGGATATTGAAAACTGAGCGGGAGGTGAGCGAGCCGGGACAGTGAAAACATCGCGGGAGGAGAGTGAGACGGGACATTGAAAACAGCACGGTTGGTCAGTGAGCCGGGACAGTGAAAACAGCGCGGGAGGAGAGTGAGCCGGGAGATTGAAAACTGAGCGGGAGGTGAGGGTGGCGCGACAGTGAAAACAGCGCGGGAGGTGAGTGAGCCGGGACAGTGAAAACAGCGCGGGAGGTGAGTGAGTCGGGACATTGAAAACAGCGCGGGAGGTGAGTGAGCCGGGACAGCGAAAACAGCGCGGGAGGAGAGTGAGCCGGGACATTGAAAACAGCGCGGGAAGTGAGAGAGCCGGGACATTGAAAACAGCGCGGGAGATGAGTGAGCCGGGACATTGAAAACAGCGCGGGAGGTGAGTGAGCCGGGACAGTGAAAACAGCGCGGGAGGTGAGTGAGCCGGGACATTGAAAACAGCGCGGGAGGTGAGTGAGCCGGGACATTGAAAACAGCGCGAGAGGAGAATAAGCCGCGACATTGAAAACAGCGCGGGAGGTGAGTGAGCCGGGACATTGAAAACAGCGCGGGACGTGAGTGAGCCGGGACCGTGATAACAGCGCGGGAGGAGAGTGAGCCGGGATATTGAAAACAGAGCGGGAGGTGAGTGAGCCGGGACAGTGAAAACAGCGCGGGAGGAGAGTGAGCCGGGACAGTGAAAACAGCGCGGGAGGAGAGTGAGACGGGACATGGAAAACAGCTTGAGAGGTGAGTGAGCCGGGACAGTGAAAACAGCGCGGGAGGTGAGTGAGCCGGGACAGTGAAAACAGCGCGAGAGGAGAGTGAGCCGGGGTATTGAAAACAGCGCGGGAGGTGAGTGAGCCGAGGCAGTGAAAACAGCGCGGGAGGTGAGAGAGCCGGGTCATTGAAAACAGAGCGGGAGGTGAGTGAGCCGGGACAGTGAAAACAGTGCGGGAGGAGAGTGAGCCGGGATATTGAAAACAGCGCGGGAGGTGAGTGAGCCGAGGCAGTGAAAACAGCGCGGGAGGTGAGAGAGCCGGGACCGTGAAAACAGCGCGGGAGGAGAGTAAGCCGGGATATTGAAAACAGAGCGGGAGGTGAGTGAGCCGGGACCGTGAAAACAGCGCGGGAGGAGAGTGAGCCGGGACAGTGAAAACAGAGCGGTAGGTGAGTAAGCCGGGACAGTGAAAACAGCGCGGGAGGTTAGAGAGCCGGGACAGTGAAAACAGAGCGGGAGGTGAGTAAGCCGGGACAGTGAAAACAGCGCGGGAGGAGAGTGAGCCGGGACAGTGAAAACAGAGCGGGAGGTGAGTAAGCCGGGACAGTGAAAACAGCGCGGGAGGTTAGAGAGCCGGGACAGTGAAAACAGCGCGGGAGGTGAGTGAGCCTAGTTATTGAAAACAGGGCGGGAGTTGAGTGAGCCGGGACAGTGAAAACAGCGCGAGAAGTGAGTGAGCCGGGACAGTGAAAACAGCGCGGGAGGAGAGAGAGCCGGGACAGTGAAAACAGTGCGAGATGTGAGTGAGCCGGGACAGTGAAAACAGCGTGGGAGGTGAGTGAGCCGGGACAGTGAAAACAGCGTGGGAGGTGAGCGAGCCGGGACAGTGAAAACAGCGCGGGAGGTGAGTGAGCCGGGACATTGAAAACAGCGCGGGAGGTGAGTGAGCCGGGACATTGAAAACAGCTCGAGAGGTGAGTGAGCCGGGACAGTGAAAACAGCGCGGGAGGAGAGTGAGCCGGGATATTGAAAACTGAGCGGGAGGTGAGGGTGGCGGGACAGTGAAAACACCGTGGGAGGTGAGTGAGCCGGGACAGTGAAAACAGCGCGGGAGGTGAGTGAGCCGGGACAGTGAAAACAGCACGGTTGGTCAGTGAGCCGGGACATTGAAAACAGCGCGGGAGGAGAGTGAGCCGGGATATTGAAAACTGAGCGGGAGGTGAGGGTGGCGGGACAGTGAAAACACCGCGGGAGGTGAGTGAGCCGGGACATTGAAAACAGCGCGGGAGGTGAGTAAGCCGGGACAGTGAAAACAGCGCGGGAGGTGAGTGAGCCGGGACATTGAAAACAGCGCGGGAGGTGAGTGAGCCGGGACAGTGAAAACAGCGCGGGAGGTGAGTGTGCCGGGACATTGAAAACAGCGCGGGAGGTGAGTGAGCCGGGACATTGAAAACAGCGCGGGAGGTGAGTGAGCCGGGACAGTGAAAACAGCGTGGGAGGTGAGTGAGGCGGGACATTGAAAACAGCGCGGGAGGTGAGTGAGCCGGGACATTGAAAACAGCACGGGAGGAGAGTGAGCCGGGACAGTGAAAACAGCGCGGGAGGAGAGAGAGCCGGGACAGTGAAAACAGCGCGGGAGGAGAGAGAGCCGGGACAGTGAAAACAGCGCGAGAGGTGACTGAGCCGGGACATCGAAAACAGCGCGGGAGGTGAGTGAGCCGGGACATTGTAATCAGCGCGGGAGCTGAGTGAGCCGGGATATTGAAAACTGAGCGGGAGGTGAGCGAGCCGGGACAGTGAAAACATCGCGGGAGGAGAGTGAGACGGGACATTGAAAACAGCACTGTTGGTCAGTGAGCCGGGACAGTGAAAACAGCGCGGGAGGAGAGTGAGCCGGGATATTGAAAACTGAGCGGGAGATGAGGATGGCGCGAAAGTGAAAACAGCGCGGGAGGTGAGTGAGTCGGGACATTGAAAACAGCGCGGGAGGTGAGTGAGCCGTGACATTGAAAACAGCGCGGGAGGTGAGTGAGCCGGGACAGTGAAAACAGCGCGGGAGGAGGAAGAGCCGGGACATTGAAAATAGCGCGGGAGGTGAGTGAGCCGGGACAGTGAAAACAGCGCGGGAGGTGAGTGAGCCGTGACATTGAAAACAGCGCGGGAGGTGAGTGAGCCGGGACAGTGAAAACAGCGCGGGAGGTGAGTGAGCCGGGACAGTGAAAACAGCGCGGGAGGTGAGTGAGCCGTGACATTGAAAACAGCGCGGGAGGTGAGTGAGCCGGGACAGTGAAAACAGCGCGAGAGGGGAGTGAGCCGGGATAGTGAAAACAGCGCGGGAGGAGGAAGAGCCGGGACATTGAAAATAGCGCGGGAGGGGAGTGAGCCGGGACATTGAAAACAGCGCGGGAGGTGAGTGAGCCGGGACAGTGAAAACAGCGCGGGAGGTGAGTGAGCCGTGACATTGAAAACAGCGCGGGAGGTGAGTGAGCCGGGACAGTGAAAACAGCGCGGGAGGTGAGTGAGCCGTGACAGTGAAAACAGCGCGGGAGGTGAGTGAGCCGGGACAGTGAAAACAGCGCGGGAGGTGAGTGAGCCGGGTCATTGAAAACAGCGCGGGAGGTGAGTGAGCCGGGACAGTGAAAACAGCGCGGGAGGAGAGAGAGACGGGACATTGAAAACAGCGCGAGAGGAGAGTGAGCCGGGACATTGAAAACAGCGCGGGAGGTTAGTGAGCCGGGACAGTGAAAACAGGGCGAGAGGTGAGTGAGCCGCGACATTGAAAACAGCGCGGGAGGAGAGTAAGCCGCGACATTGAAAACAGCGCGGGAGGTGAGTGAGCCGGGATAGTGAAAACAGCGCGAGAGGTGAGTGAGCCGGGACAGTGAAAACAGCGCGGGAGGTGAGTGAGCCGGGACAGTGAAAACAGCGCGGGAGCTGAGTGACCCGGGACAGTGAAAACAGCGCGGGAGGTGAGTGAGCCGGGACAGTGAAAACAGCGCGGGAGGTGAGTGAGCCGGGACAGTGAAAACAGCGCGGGAGCTGAGTGACCCGGGACAGTGAAAACAGCGCGGGAGGTGAGTGAGCCGGGACAGTGAAAACAGCGCGGGAGCTGAGTGACCCGGGACAGTGAAAACAGCGCGGGAGGTGAGTGAGCCGGGACAGTGAAAACAGCGCGGGAGGTGAGTGAGCCGGGACAGTGAAAACAGCGCGGGAGGTGAGTGAGCCGGGACAGTGAAAACAGCGCGGGAGCTGAGTGACCCGGGACAGTGAAAACAGCGCGGGAGGTGAGTGAGCCGGGACAGTGAAAACAGCGCGGGAGGTGAGTGAGCCGGGACAGTGAAAACAGCGCGGGAGATGAGTGAGCCGGGACATTGAAAACAGCGCGGGAAGAGAGTGAGCCGGGACATTGAAAACAGCGCGAGAGGAGAGTGAGCCGGGACATTGAAAACAGCGCGGGAGGTGAGTGAGCCGGGACAGTGAAAACAGCGCGGGAGGTGAGTGAGCCGGGACATTGAAAACAGCGCGAGAGGAGAGTGAGCCGCGACATTGAAAACAGCGCGGGAGGTGAGTGAGCCGGGACATTGAAGACAGCGCGAGAGGTGAGTGAGCCGGGACATTGAAAACAGCGCGGGAGGTGAGTGAGCCGGGACATTGAAAACAGCACGGGAGGAGAGTGAGCCGGGACAGTGAAAACAGCGCGGGAGGTGAGTGAGCCGGGACAGTGAAAACAGCGCGGGAGGTGAGTGAGCTGGGACAGTGAAAACAGCGCGGGAGGTGAGAGAGCCGGGACAGTGAAAACAGCGCGAGAGGTGAGTGAGCCGGGACAGTGAAAACAGCGCGAAAGGTGAGTGAGCCGGGACAGTGAAAACAGCACGGGAGGTGAGTGAGCCGGGACAGTGTAAACAGCGCGAAAGGTGACTTAGCCGGGACAGTGAAAACATCGCGGGAGGAGAGAGAGCCGGGACAGTGAAAACAGTGCGAGATGTGAGTGAGCCGGGACATTGAAAACAGCGCGAGAGGTGAGTGAGCCGGGACAGTGAGAACAGCGCGGGAGCTGAGTGAGCCGGGACATTGAAAACAGCGCGGGAGGAGAGAGAGCCGGGACAGTGAAAACAGCGCGGTAGCTGAGTGAGCCGGGACATTGAAAACAGCGCGGGAGGAGAGACAGCCGGGACAGTGAAAACAGCGTGGGAGGTGAGCGAGCCGGGACAGTGAAAACAGCGCGGGAGGTGAGTGAGCCGGGACATTGAAAACAGCGCGGGAGCTGAGTGAGCCGGGACATTGAAAACAGCGCGAGAGGTGAGTGAGCCGGGACATTGAAAACAGCACGAGAGGTGAGTGAGCCGGAACAGTGAAAACAGCGCGAGAGGTGACTGAGCCGGGACAGTGAAAACAGCGCGGGAGGTGAGTGAGCCGGGACAGTGAAAACAGCGTGGGAGGTGAGCGAGCCGGTTCAGTGAAAACAGCACGGGAGCTGAGTGAGCCGGGACAGTGAAAACAGCGCGGGAGCTGAGTGAGCCGGGACAGTGAAAACAGCGCGGGAGGTTAGTGAGCCGGGACAGTGAAAACAGGGCGAGAGGTGAGTGAGCCGCGACATTGAAAACAGCGCGGGAGGAGAGTAAGCCGCGACATTGAAAACAGCGCGGGAGGTGAGTGAGCCGGGACAGTGAAAACAGCGCGAGAGGTGAGTGAGCCGGGACAGTGAAAACAGCACGGGAGGTGAGTGAGCCGGGACAGTGAAAACAGCGCGGGAGCTGAGTGACCCGGGACAGTGAAAACAGCGCGGGAGGTGAGTGAGCCGGGACAGTGAAAACAGCGCGGGAGGTGAGTGAGCCGGGACAGTGAAAACAGCGCGGGAGGTGAGTGAGCCGGGACCGTGAAAACAGCGCGGGAGCTGAGTGACCCGGGACAGTGAAAACAGCGCGGGAGGTGAGTGAGCCGGGACAGTGAAAACAGCGCGGGAGGTGAGTGAGCCGGGACAGTGAAAACAGCGCGGGAGATGAGTGAGCCGGGGCAGTGAAAACAGCGAGGGAGGTGAGTGAGCCGGGACAGTGAAAACAGCGCGGGAGGTGAGTGAGCCGGGACATTGAAAACAGCACGGGAAGTGAGTGAGCCGGGACATTGAAAACAGCGCGGGAAGAGAGTGAGCCGGGACATTGAAAACAGCGCGAGAGGAGAGTGAGCCGGGACATTGAAAACAGCGCGGGAGGTGAGTGAGCCGGGACAGTGAAAACAGCGCGGGAGGTGAGTGAGCCGGGACAGTGAAAACAGCGCGGGAGGTGAGTGAGCCGGGACATTGAAAACAGCGCGAGAGGAGAGTGAGCCGCGACATTGAAAACAGCGCGGGAGGTGAGTGAGCCGGGACATTGAAGACAGCGCGAGAGGTGAGTGAGCCGGGACATTGAAAACAGCGCGGGAGGTGAGTGAGCCGGGACATTGAAAACAGCACGGGAGGAGAGTGAGCCGGGACAGTGAAAACAGCGCGGGAGGTGAGTGAGCCGGGACAGTGAAAACAGCGCGGGAGGTGAGTGAGCTGGGACAGTGAAAACAGCGCGGGAGGTGAGAGAGCCGGGACAGTGAAAACAGCGCGAGAGGTGAGTGAGCCGGGACAGTGAAAACAGCGCGAAAGGTGAGTGAGCCGGGACAGTGAAAACAGCACGGGAGGTGAGTGAGCCGGGACAGTGTAAACAGCGCGAAAGGTGACTTAGCCGGGACAGTGAAAACATCGCGGGAGGAGAGAGAGCCGGGACAGTGAAAACAGTGCGAGATGTGAGTGAGCCGGGACATTGAAAACAGCGCGAGAGGTGAGTGAGCCGGGACAGTGAAAACAGCGTGGGAGGTAACTGAGCCGGGACAGTGAGAACAGCGCGGGAGCTGAGTGAGCCAGGACAGTGAAAACAGCGCGGGAGCTGAGTGAGCCGGGACATTGAAAACAGCGCGGGAGCTGAGTGAGCCGGGACATTGAAAACAGCGCGTGAGGTGAGGGAGCCGGGACATTGAAAACAGCGCGGGAGGTGAGTAAGCCGGGACAGTGAAAACAGCGCGGGAGGTGAGTGAGCCGGTACATTGAAAACAGCGCGGGAGGAGAGTGAGCCGGGACATTGAAAACAGCGCGGGAGATGAGTGAGCCGGGACAGTGAAAACAGCGCGGGAGGTGAGTAGTCCGGGACATTGAAAACAGCGCGGGAGGTGAGTGAGCCGTGACATTGAAAACAGCACGGGAGCTGAGTGAGCCGGGGCAGTGAAAACAGCGCGAGAGGTGAGTGAGCCGGGGCAGTGAAAACAGCAAGGGGGGTGAGTGAGCCGGGACAGTGAAAACAGCGCGGGAGGTGAGTGAGCCGGGAGAGTGAAAACAGCGCGGGAGGTGAGTGAGCCGGGACAGTGAAAACAGCGCGAGAGGTGAGTGATCCGGGACAGTGAAAACAGCGCGAGAAGTGAGTGAGCCGGGACAGTGTAAAAAGCGCGAGAGGTGACTTAGCCGGGACAGTGAAAACAGCGCGGGAGGAGAGAGAGCCGGGACAGTGAAAACAGTGCGAGAGGTGAGTGAGCCGGGACATTGAAAACAGCGCGAGAGGTGAGGGAGCCGGAACAGTGAAAACAGCGCGAGATGTGAGCGAGCCGGGACAGTGAAAACAGCGCGGGAGCTGAGTGAGCCGGGACAGTGAAAACATCGCGGGAGCTGAGTGAGCCGGGACATTGAAAACAGCGCTGGAGGAGAGAGAGCCGGGACAGTGAAAACAGCGCGGTAGCTGAGTGAGCCGGGACAGTGAAAACAGCGTGGGAGCTGAGTGAGCCGGAACAGTGAAAACAGCGCGAGAGGTGAGTGCGCCGGGACAGTGAAGACAGCGTGGGAGGTGAGTGAGCCGGGACAGTGAAAACAGCGTGGGAGGTGAGTGCGCCGGGACAGTGAAAACAGCGCGGGAGGTGAGTGAGCCGGGACAGTGAAAACAGCGTGGGAGGTGAGCGAGCCGGTTCAGTGAAAACAGCGCGGGAGCTGAGTGAGCCGGGACATTGAAAACAGCGCGGGAGGTGAGTGAGCCGGGACAGTGAAAACAGCGCGGGAGGTGAGTGAGCCGTGACATTGAAAACAGCGGGTAGGTGAGTGAGCCGGGACAGTGAAAACAGCGCGAGAGCTGAGTGAGCCGGGACAGTGAAAACAGCGCGAGAGGTGAGTGCGCCGGGACAGTGAAAACAGCGCGGGAGGTGAGTGAGCCGGGACAGTGAAAACAGCGTGGGAGGTGAGCGAGCCGGTTCAGTGAAAACAGCGCGGGAGCTGAGTGAGCCGGGACATTGAAAACAGCGCGGGAGGTGAGTGAGCCGGGACAGTGAAAACAGCGCGGGAGGTGAGTGAGCCGTGACATTGAAAACAGCGGGTAGGTGAGTGAGCCGGGATAGTGAAAACAGCGCGAGAGCTGAGTGAGCCGGGACAGTGAAAACAGCGCGGGAGGTGAGTGAGCCGGGACAGTGAAAACAGCGCGGGAGGTGAGTGAGCCGGGACAGTGAAAACAGCGCGGGAGGTGAGTGAGCCTGGACAGTGAAAACAGCGCGGGAAGTGAGTGAGCCGAAAGCAGTAAAAACAGCGCGGTAGATGAGTGAGCCGGGACATTGAAAACAGCGCGGGAGGAGAGTGAGCCGGGACACTGAAAACAGCGCGGGAGGTGAGTGAGCCGGGACAGTGAGAACAGCGCGGGAGGTGTGTGAGCCGGGACATTGAAAACAGCGCGAGAGGTGAGTGAGCGGGGACATTGAAAACAGCGCGAGAGGTGAGTGAGCCGGGATAGTGAAAACAGCGCGGGAGGAGAGAGAGCCGGGACAGTGAAAACAGCGCGAGAGGTGAGTGAGCCGCGACAGTGTAAACAGCGCGAGAGGTGACTGAGCCGGGACAGTGAAAACAGCGCGGGAGGAGACTGAGCCGCGACATTGAAAACAGCGCGGGATGTG
Organism: Scyliorhinus torazame; assembly: GCF_047496885.1. NCBI lineage: Eukaryota > Metazoa > Chordata > Chondrichthyes > Carcharhiniformes > Scyliorhinidae > Scyliorhinus > Scyliorhinus torazame. The sequence continues at coordinate 32,758,889 of NC_092737.1, read as the reverse complement.
AGTGAGCCGGGACAGTGAAAACAGCGCGGGAGCTGAGTGAGCCGGGACATTGAAAACTGCGCGAGAAGTGAGTGAGCCGGGACAGTGAAAATAGCGCGGGAGGAGAAAGAGCCGGGACAGTGAAAACAGCGCGGGAGGTGAGTGAGCCGGGAAAGTGAAAACAGCGCGGGAGCTGAGTGAGCCGGGACATTGAAAACAGCGCGGGAGCTGAGTGAGCCGGGACATTGAAAACAGCGCGTGAGGTGAGGGAGCCGGGACATTGAAAACAGCGCGGGAGGTGAGTAAGCCGGGACAGTGAAAACAGCGCGGGAGGTGAGTGAGCCGGGACATTGAAAACAGCGCGGGAGGAGAGTGAGCCGGGACAGTGAAAACAGCGCGGGAGATGAGTGAGCCGGGACAGTGAAAACAGCGCGGGAGGGGAGTAGTCCGGGACATTGAAAACAGCGCGGGAGGTGAGTGAGCCGCGACATTGAAAACAGCACGGGGGGTGAGTGAGCCCGGGCAGTGAAAACAGCGCGGGGGGTGAGTGAGCCGGGGCAGTGAAAACAGCAAGTGGGGTGAGTGAGCCGGGACAGTGAAAACAGCGCGGGAGGTGAGTGAGCCGGGAGAGTGAAAACAGCGCGGGAGGTGAGTGAGCCGGGACAGTGAAAACAGCGCGAGAGGTGAGTGAGCCGGGACAGTGAAAACAGCGCGAGAAGTGAGTGAGCCGGGACAGTGTAAACAGCGCGAGAGGTGACTTAGCCGGGACAGTGAAAACAGCGCGGGAGGAGAGAGAGCCGGGACAGTGAAAACAGTGCGAGAGGTGAGTGAGCCGGGACATTGAAAACAGCGCGAGAGGTGAGGGAGCCGGAACAGTGAAAACAGCGCGAGAGGTGAGTGAGCCGGGACAGTGAAAACAGCGTGGGAGGTGAGCGAGCCGGGACAGTGAAAACAGCGCGGGAGCTGAGTGAGCCGGGACAGTGAAAACATCGCGGGAGCTGAGTGAGCCGGGACATTGAAAACAGCGCTGGAGGAGAGAGAGCCGGGACAGTGAAAACAGCGTGGGAGGTGAGCGAGCCGGGACAGTGAAAACAGCGCGGGAGGTGAGTGAGCCGGGACATTGAAAACAGCGCGGGAGCTGAGTGAGCCGGGACATTGAAAACAGCGCGAGAGGTGAGTGAGCCGGGACATTGAAAACAGTGCGGGAGGTGAGTGAGCCGGGACATTGAAAACAGCGCGAGAGGTGAGTGCGCCGGGACAGTGAAGACAGCGCGGGAGGTGAGTGAGCCGGGACAGTGAAAACAGCGCGGGAGGTGAGTGAGCCGTGACATTGAAAACAGCGCGGGAGGTGAGTGAGCCGGGACAGTGAAAACAGCGCGAGAGGTGAGTGAGCCGGGACATTGAAAACAGCGCGAGAGGTGAGTGAACCGGGACATTGAAAACAACGCGGGAGGTGAGTGAGCCGGGACAGTGAAAACAGCGCGAGAGGAGAGTGAGCCGGGACATTGAAAACAGCGCGGGAGGTGAGTGAGCCGGGACAGTGAAAACAGCGCGAGATGTGAGTGAGCCGGGACATTGAAAACAGCGCGGGAGGAGAGTGAGCCGGGACATTGAAAACAGCGCGAGAGGAGAGTGAGCCGTGACATTGAAAACAGGGCGAGAGGTGAGTGAGCCGGCACATTGAAAACAGCGCGAGAGGAGAGTGAGCCGCGACATTGAAAACAGCGCGGGAGGTGAGTGAGCCAGGACAGTGAAAACAGCGTGGGAGGTGAGTGAGCCGGGACATTGAAAACAGCGCGGGAGCTGAGTGAGCCGGGACAGTGAAAACAGCGCGGGAGGTGAGTGAGCCGGGACACTGAAAACAGCGCGGGAGCTGAGTGAGCCGGGACATTGAAAACAGCGCGGGAGCTGAGTGAGCCGGGACATTGAAAACAGCGCGGGAGGAGAGTGAGCCGGGACAGTGAAAACAGCGCGGGAGGTGAGTGAGCCGGGACAGTGAAAACAGCGCGGGAGGTGAGTGAGCCGGGACAGTGAAAACAGCGCGAGAGGTGAGTGAGCCGGGACACTGAAAACAGCGCGGGAGGTGAGTGAGCCGGGACAGTGAAAACAGCGCGGGAGGTGTGTGAGCCGGGACATTGAAAACAGCGCGAGAGGTGAGTGAGCGGGGACATTGAAAACAGCGCGAGAGGTGAGTGAGCCGGGATAGTGAAAACAGCGCGGGAGGAGAGAGAGCCGGGACAGTGAAAACAGCGCGAGAGGTGAGTGAGCCGCGACAGTGTAAACAGCGCGGGAGGAGACTGAGCCGCGACATTGAAAACAGCGCGGGAGGAGAGTGAGCCGGGACATTGAAAACAGCGCGGGATGTGAGTGAGCCGGGACAGTGAAAACAGCGCGGGAGCTGAGTGAGCCGGGACATTGAAAACTGCGCGAGAAGTGAGTGAGCCGGGACAGTGAAAACAGCGCGGGAGGAGAGAGAGCCGGGACAGTGAAAACAGCGCGGGATGTGAGTGAGCCGGGAAAGTGAAAACAGCGTGGGAGGTGAGTGAGCCGGGACATTGAAAACAGCGCGGGAGGAGAGTGAGCCGGGACATTGAAAACAGCGCGGGAGGTGAGTGAGCCGGGACAGTGAAAACAGCGCGGGAGCTGAGTGAGCCGGGACATTGAAAACTGCGCGAGAGGTGACTGAGCCGGGACATTGAAAACAGCGCGGGAGGTGAGCGAGCGGGGACAGTGAAAACTGCGCGAGAGCTGAGTGAGCCGGGACATTGAAAACAGCGTGGGAGATGAGTGAGCAGGGACAGTGAAAATAGCGCGGGAGGAGAGTGAGCCGGGACATTGAAAACAGCGCGGGAGGTGAGTGAGCCGGGACAATGAAAACAGCGCGAGAGGTGAGTGAGCCGGGACATTGAAAACAGCGCGAGAGGAGAGTGAGCCGGGATATTGAAAACAGAGCGGGAGGTGAGTGAGCCGGGACAATGAAAACAGCGCGGGTGGAGAGTAAGCCGGGACAGTGAAAACAGCGCAGGAGGAGAGTGAGCCGGGACAGTAAAAACAGCGCGGGAGCTGAGTGAGCCGGGACATTGAAAACAGCGCGGGAGGTGAGAGAGCCGAGGCAGTGAAAACAGCGCGGGAGCTGAGTGAGCCGGGACAGTGAAAACAGCGCGGGAGCTGAGTGAGCCGGGACAGTGAAAACAGCGCGGGAGCTGAGTGAGCCGGGACAGTGAAAACAGCGCGGGAGCTGAGTGAGCCGGGACATTGAAAACAGCGCGGGAGGTGAGAGAGCCGAGGCAGTGAAAACAGCGTGAGAGGTGAGTGAGCCGGGACATTGAAAACAGCGCGGGAGCTGAGTGAGCCGGGACATTGAAAACAGCTCGAGAGGTGAGTGAGCCGGGACATTGAAAACAGCGCCAGAGGTGAGTGAGCCGGGACATTGAAAACAGTGCGGAAGGTGAGTGAGCCGGGACAATGAAAACAGCGCGGGAGGTGAGTGAGCCGGGACAGTGAATACAGCGCGAGAGGTGAGTGAGCCGGGACATTGAAAACAGCGCGGGAGCTGAGTGAGCCGGGACAGTGAAAACCGCGCGGGAGGTGAGTGAGCCGGGACAATGAAAACAGCGCGGGAGGAGAGTAAGCCGGGACAGTGAAAACAGCGCGGGAGGAGAGTGAGCCGGGACATTGAAAACAGCTCGAGAGGTGAGTGAGCCGGGACATTGAAAACAGTGCGAGAGGTGAGTGAGCCGGGACATTGAAAACAGTGCGGGAGGTGAGTGAGCCGGGACAATGAAAACAGCGCGAGAGGTGAGTGAGCCGGGACATTGAAAACAGCGCGGGAGGTGAGTGAGCCGGGACATTGAAAACAGCGCGGGAGGTGATTGAGCCGGGACAGTGAAAACAGCGCGGTAGGTGAGTGAGCCGGGACAGTGAAAACAGCGCGAGAGGTGAGTGAGCCGGGACATTGAAAACAGTGCGGGAGGTGAGTGAGCCGGGACATTGAAAACAGCGCGGGAGGTGAGTGAGCCGGGACAGTGAAAACAGCGCGGGAGGTGAGTGAGCCGGGACAGTGAAAACAGCGCGGGAGGAGAGTGAGCCGGGACAGTGAAAACAGCGCGAGAGGTGAGTGAGCCGGGACATTGAAAACAGTGCGGGAGGTGAGTGAGCCGGGACATTGAAAACAGCGCGGGAGGTGAGTGAGCCGGGACAGTGAAAACAGCGCGGGAGGAGAGTGAGCCGTGACAGTGAAAACAGCGCGAGAGGTGAGTGAGCCGGGACATTGAAAACAGCGCGAGAGGTGAGTGAACCGGGACATTGAAAACAACGCGGGAGGTGAGTGAGCCGAGACAGTGAAAACAGCGCGAGAGGAGAGTGAGCCGGGACATTGAAAACAGCGCGGGAGGTGAGTGAGCCGGGACAGTGAAAACAGCGCGAGATGTGAGTGAGCCGGGACATTGAAAACAGCGCGGGAGGAGAGTGAGCCGGGACATTGAAAACAGCGCGAGAGGAGAGTGAGCCGTGACATTGAAAACAGGGCGAGAGGTGAGTGAGCCGGCACATTGAAAACAGCGCGAGAGGAGAGTGAGCCGCGACATTGAAAACAGCGCGGGAGGTGAGTGAGCCAGGACAGTGAAAACAGCGTGGGAGGTGAGTGAGCCGGGACATTGAAAACAGCGCGGGAGCTGAGTGAGCCGGGACAGTGAAAACAGCGCGGGAGGTGAGTGAGCCGGGACACTGAAAACAGCGCGGGAGCTGAGTGAGCCGGGACATTGAAAACAGCGCGGGAGCTGAGTGAGCCGGGACATTGAAAACAGCGCGGGAGGAGAGTGAGCCGGGACAGTGAAAACAGCGCGGGAGGTGAGTGAGCCGGGACAGTGAAAACAGCGCGGGAGGTGAGTGAGCCGGGACAGTGAAAACAGCGCGAGAGGTGAGTGAGCCGGGACACTGAAAACAGCGCGGGAGGTGAGTGAGCCGGGACAGTGAAAACAGCGCGGGAGGTGTGTGAGCCGGGACATTGAAAACAGCGCGAGAGGTGAGTGAGCGGGGACATTGAAAACAGCGCGAGAGGTGAGTGAGCCGGGATAGTGAAAACAGCGCGGGAGGAGAGAGAGCCGGGATAGTGAAAACAGCGCGAGAGGTGAGTGAGCCGCGACAGTGTAAACAGCGCGGGAGGAGACTGAGCCGCGACATTGAAAACAGCGCGGGAGGAGAGTGAGCCGGGACATTGAAAACAGCGCGGGATGTGAGTGAGCGGGGACATTGAAAACAGCGCGAGAGGTGAGTGAGCCGGGATAGTGAAAACAGCGCGGGAGGAGAGAGAGCCGGGATAGTGAAAACAGCGCGAGAGGTGAGTGAGCCGCGACAGTGTAAACAGCGCGGGAGGAGACTGAGCCGCGACATTGAAAACAGCGCGGGAGGAGAGTGAGCCGGGACATTGAAAACAGCGTGGGAGATGAGTGAGCAGCGACAGTGAAAATAGCGCGGGAGGAGAGTGAGCCTGGACATTGAAAACAGCGCGGGAGGTGAGTGAGCCGGGACAATGAAAACAGCGCGAGAGGTGAGTGAGCCGGGACATTGAAAACAGCGCGAGAGGAGAGTGAGCCGGGATATTGAAAACAGAGCGGGAGGTGAGTGAGCCGGGACAATGAAAACAGCGCGGGTGGAGAGTAAGCCGGGACAGTGAAAACAGCGCGGGAGGAGAGTGAGCCGGGACAGTAAAAACAGCGCGGGAGCTGAGTGAGCCGGGACATTGAAAACAGCGCGGGAGGTGAGAGAGCCGAGGCAGTGAAAACAGCGCGGGAGCTGAGTGAGCCGGGACAGTGAAAACAGCGCGGGAGCTGAGTGAGCCGGGACAGTGAAAACAGCGCGGGAGCTGAGTGAGCCGGGACAGTGAAAACAGCGCGGGAGCTAAGTGAGCCGGGACATTGAAAACAGCGCGGGAGGTGAGAGAGCCGAGGCAGTGAAAACAGCGTGAGAGGTGAGTGAGCCGGGACATTGAAAACAGCGCGGGAGCTGAGTGAGCCGGGACATTGAAAACAGCTCGAGAGGTGAGTGAGCCGGGACATTGAAAACAGCGCCAGAGGTGAGTGAGCCGGGACATTGAAAACAGTGCGGAAGGTGAGTGAGCCGGGACAGTGAAAACAGCGCGAGAGGTGAGTGAGCCGGGACATTGAAAACAGCGCGGGAGCTGAGTGAGCCGGGACAGTGAAAACCGCGCGGGAGGTGAGTGAGCCGGGACAGTGAAAACAGCGCGGGAGGAGAGTAAGCCGGGACAGTGAAAACAGCGCGGGAGGAGAGTGAGCCGGGACATTGAAAACAGCTCGAGAGGTGAGTGAGCCGGGACATTGAAAACAGTGCGAGAGGTGAGTGAGCCGGGACATTGAAAACAGTGCGGGAGGTGAGTGAGCCGGGACAATGAAAACAGCGCGAGAGGTGAGTGAGCCGGGACATTGAAAACAGCGCGGGAGGTGAGTGAGCCGGGACATTGAAAACAGCGCGGGAGGTGAGTGAGCCGGGACAGTGAAAACAGCGCGGGAGGTGAGTGAGCCGGGACAGTGAAAACAGCGCGAGAGGTGAGTGAGCCGGGACATTGAAAACAGTGCGGGAGGTGAGTGAGCCGGGACATTGAAAACAGCGCGGGAGGTGAGTGAGCCGGGACAGTGAAAACAGCGCGGGAGTTGAGTGAGCCGGGACAGTGAAAACAGCGCGGGAGGAGAGTGAGCCGGGACAGTGAAAACAGCGCGAGAGGTGAGTGAGCCGGGACATTGAAAACAGTGCGGGAGGTGAGTGAGCCGGGACATTGAAAACAGCGCGGGAGGTGAGTGAGCCGGGACAGTGAAAACAGGGCGGGAGGTGAGTGAGCCGGGACATTGAAAACAGAGCGAGAGGAGAGTGAGCCGCGACATTGAAAACAGCGCGGGAGGTGAGTGAGCCGGGACATTGAAAACAGCGCGAGAGGAGAATAAGCCGCGACATTGAAAACAGCGCGGGAGGTGAGTGAGCCAGGACAGTGAAAACAGCGCGGGAGCTGAGTGAGCCGGGACATTGAAAACAGCGCGGGAGCTGAGTGAGCCGGGACATTGAAAACAGCGCGGGAGCTGAGTGAGCCGGGACATTGAAGACAGCGCGAGAGGTGAGTGAGCCGGGACATTGAAAACAGCGCGGGAGGTGAGTGAGCTGGGACAGTGAAAACAGCGCGGGAGGTGAGTGAGCCGGGACATTGAAAACAGCGCGGGAGGAGAGTGAGCCGGGACAGTGAAAACAGCGCGGGAGGTGAGTGAGCCGGGACAGTGAAAACAGCGCGGGAGGAGAGTGAGCCGGGACATTGAAAACAGCGCGGGAGGTGAGTGAGCCGGGACAGTGAAAACAGCGCGGGAGGTGAGTGAGCTGGGACAGTGAAAACAGCGCGGGAGGTGAGAGAGCCGGGACAGTGAAAACAGCGCGGGAGGTGAGTGAGCCGGGACAGTGAAAACAGCGCGAAAGGTGAGTGAGCCGGGACAGTGAAACCAGCACGGGAGGTGAGTGAGCCGGGACATTGAAAACAGCGCGGGAGGAGAGTGAGCCGCGACATTGAAAACAGCGCGGGAGGTGAGTGAGCCGGGACATTGAAAACAGCGCGAGAGGAGAATAAGCCGCGACATTGAAAACAGCGCGGGAGGTGAGTGAGCCAGGACAGTGAAAACAGCGCGGGAGCTGAGTGAGCCGGGACATTGAAAACAGCGCGGGAGCTGAGTGAGCCGGGACATTGAAAACAGCGCGGGAGCTGAGTGAGCCGGGACAGTGAAAACAGCGCGGGAGGTGAGTGAGCCGGGACATTGAAAACAGCGCGGGAGGAGAGTGAGCCGGGACAGTGAAAACAGCGCGGGAGGTGAGTGAGCTGGGACAGTGAAAACAGCGCGGGAGGTGAGTGAGCCGGGACATTGAAAACAGCGCGGGAGGAGAGTGAGCCGGGACAGTGAAAACAGCGCGGGAGGTGAGTGAGCCGGGACATTGAAAACAGCGCGGGAGGAGAGTGAGCCGGGACAGTGAAAACAGCGCGGGAGGTGAGTGAGCCGGGACAGTGAAAACAGCGCGGGAGGTGAGAGAGCCGAGGCAGTGAAAACAGCGCGGGAGCTGAGTGAGCCGGGACAGTGAAAACAGCGCGGGAGCTGAGTGAGCCGGGACAGTGAAAACAGCGCGGGAGCTGAGTGAGCCGGGACAGTGAAAACAGCGCGGGAGCTGAGTGAGCCGGGACATTGAAAACAGCGCGGGAGGTGAGAGAGCCGAGGCAGTGAAAACAGCGTGAGAGGTGAGTGAGCCGGGACATTGAAAACAGCGCGGGAGCTGAGTGAGCCGGGACATTGAAAACAGCTCGAGAGGTGAGTGAGCCGGGACATTGAAAACAGCGCGGGAGCTGAGTGAGCCGGGACAGTGAAAACCGCGCGGGAGGTGAGTGAGCCGGGACAGTGAAAACAGCGCGGGAGGAGAGTAAGCCGGGACAGTGAAAACAGCGCGGGAGGAGAGTGAGCCGGGACATTGAAAACAGCTCGAGAGGTGAGTGAGCCGGGACATTGAAAACAGTGCGAGAGGTCAGTGAGCCGGGACATTGAAAACAGTGCGGGAGGTGAGTGAGCCGGGACAATGAAAACAGCGCGAGAGGTGAGTGAGCCGGGACATTGAAAACAGCGCGGGAGGTGAGTGAGCCGGGACATTGAAAACAGCGCGGGAGGTGAGTGAGCCGGGACAGTGAAAACAGCGCGGGAGGTGAGTGAGCCGGGACAGTGAAAACAGCGCGAGAGGTGAGTGAGCCGGGACATTGAAAACAGCGCGGGAGGTGAGTGAGCCGGGACATTGAAAACAGCGCGGGAGGTGAGTGAGCCGGGACAGTGAAAACAGCGCGGGAGGTGAGTGAGCCGGGACAGTGAAAACAGCGCGGGAGGAGAGTGAGCCGGGACAGTGAAAACAGCGCGAGAGGTGAGTGAGCCGGGACATTGAAAACAGCGCGGGAGGTGAGTGAGCCGGGACAGTGAAAACAGGGCGGGAGGTGAGTGAGCCGGGACATTGAAAACAGAGCGAGAGGAGAGTGAGCCGCGACATTGAAAACAGCGCGGGAGGTGAGTGAGCCGGGACATTGAAAACAGCGCGAGAGGAGAATGAGCCGCGACATTGAAAACAGCGCGGGAGGTGAGTGAGCCAGGACAGTGAAAACAGCGCGGGAGCTGAGTGAGCCGGGACATTGAAAACAGCGCGGGAGCTGAGTGAGCCGGGACATTGAAAACAGCGCGGGAGCTGAGTGAGCCGGGACATTGAAGACAGCGCGAGAGGTGAGTGAGCCGGGACATTGAAAACAGCGCGGGAGGTGAGTGAGCTGGGACAGTGAAAACAGCGCGGGAGGTGAGTGAGCCGGGACATTGAAAACAGCGCGGGAGGAGAGTGAGCCGGGACAGTGAAAACAGCGCGGGAGGTGAGTGAGCCGGGACAGTGAAAACAGCGCGGGAGGAGAGTGAGTCGGGACATTGAAAACAGCGCGGGAGGTGAGTGAGCCGGGACAGTGAAAACAGCGCGGGAGGTGAGTGAGCTGGGACAGTGAAAACAGCGCGGGAGGTGAGAGAGCCGGGACAGTGAAAACAGCGCGGGAGGTGAGTGAGCCGGGACAGTGAAAACAGCGCGAAAGGTGAGTGAGCCGGGACAGTGAAACCAGCACGGGAGGTGAGTGAGCCGGGACAGTGTAAACAGCGCGGGAGGAGAGTGAGCCGGGACAGTGAAAACAGCGCGGGAGGTGAGTGAGCCGGGAGAGTGAAAACAGCGCGGGAGGTGAGTGAGCCGGGACAGTGAAAACAGCGCGAGAGGTGAGTGAGCCGGGACACTGAAAACAGCGCGGGAGGTGAGTGAGCCGGGACAGTGAAAACAGCGCGGGAGGTGTGTGAGCCGGGACATTGAAAGCAGCGCGAGAGGTGAGTGAGCGGGGACATTGAAAACTGCGCGAGAAGTGAGTGAGCCGGGACAGTGAAAACAGCGCGGGAGGAGAGAGAGCCGGGACAGTGAAAACAGCGCGGGAGGTGAGTGAGCCGGGAAAGTGAAAACAGCGCGGGAGCTGAGTGAGCCGGGACATTGAAAACAGCGCGGGAGCTGAGTGAGCCGGGACATTGAAAACAGCGCGGGAGGTGAGGGAGCCGGGACATTGAAAACAGCGCGGGAGGTGAGTAAGCCGGGACAGTGAAAACAGCGCGGGAGGTGAGTGAGCCGGTACATTGAAAACAGCGCGGGAGGAGAGTGAGCCGGGACATTGAAAACAGCGCGGGAGGTGAGTGAGCCGGGACAGTGAAAACAGCGCGGGAGATGAGTGAGCCGGGACAGTGAAAACAGCGCGGGAGGTGAGTGAGCCGTGACATTGAAAACAGCACGGGGGGTGAGTGAGCCGGGGCAGTGAAAACAGCAAGGGGGGTGAGTGAGCCGGGACAGTGAAAACAGCGCGGGAGGTGAGTGAGCCGGGAGAGTGAAAACAGCGCGGGAGGTGAGTGAGCCGGGACAGTGAAAACAGCGCGAGAGGTGAGTGAGCCGGGACAGTGAAAACAGCGCGAGAAGTGAGTGAGCCGGGACAGTGTAAACAGCGCGAGAGGTGACTTAGCCGGGACAGTGAAAACAGCGCGGGAGGAGAGAGAGCCGGGACAGTGAAAACAGCGCGAGAGGTGAGGGAGCCGGAACAGTGAAAACAGCGCGAGTGGTGACTGAGCCGGGACAGTGAAAACAGCGCGGGAGGTGAGTGAGCCGGGACAGTGAAAACAGCGGGGAGGTGAGTGAGCCGGGACAGTGAAAACAGCGTGGGAGGTGAGCGAGCCGGGACAGTGAAAACAGCGCGGGAGCTGAGTGAGCCGGGACAGTGAAAACATGGCGGGAGCTGAGTGAGCCGGGACATTGAAAACAGCGCTGGAGGAGAGAGAGCCGGGACAGTGAAAACAGCGTGGGAGGTGAGCGAGCCGGGACAGTGAAAACAGCGCGGGAGGTGAGTGAGCCGGGACATTGAAAACAGCGCGGGAGCTGAGTGAGCCGGGACATTGAAAACAGCGCGAGAGGTGAGTGAGCCGGGACATTGAAAACAGTGCGGGAGGTGAGTGAGCCGGGACATTGAAAACAGCGCGAGAGGTGAGTGAGCCGGAACAGTGAAAACAGCGCGAGAGGTGAGTGCGCCGGGACAGTGAAGACAGCGCGGGAGGTGAGTGAGCCGGGACAGTGAAAACAGCGCGGGAGGAGAGTGAGCCGGGACAGTGAAAACAGCGCGGGAGGTGAGTGAGCCGGGACATTGAAAACAGCGCGGGAGGAGAGTGAGCCGGGACAGTGAAAACAGCGCGGGAGGTGAGTGAGCCGGGACAGTGAAAACAGCGCGGGAGGTGAGAGAGCCGAGGCAGTGAAAACAGCGCGGGAGCTGAGTGAGCCGGGACAGTGAAAACAGCGCGGGAGCTGAGTGAGCCGGGACAGTGAAAACAGCGCGGGAGCTGAGTGAGCCGGGACAGTGAAAACAGCGCGGGAGCTGAGTGAGCCGGGACATTGAAAACAGCGCGGGAGGTGAGAGAGCCGAGGCAGTGAAAACAGCGTGAGAGGTGAGTGAGCCGGGACATTGAAAACAGCGCGGGAGCTGAGTGAGCCGGGACATTGAAAACAGCTCGAGAGGTGAGTGAGCCGGGACATTGAAAACAGCGCGGGAGCTGAGTGAGCCGGGACAGTGAAAACCGCGCGGGAGGTGAGTGAGCCGGGACAGTGAAAACAGCGCGGGAGGAGAGTAAGCCGGGACAGTGAAAACAGCGCGGGAGGAGAGTGAGCCGGGACATTGAAAACAGCTCGAGAGGTGAGTGAGCCGGGACATTGAAAACAGTGCGAGAGGTGAGTGAGCCGGGACATTGAAAACAGTGCGGGAGGTGAGTGAGCCGGGACAATGAAAACAGCGCGAGAGGTGAGTGAGCCGGGACATTGAAAACAGCGCGGGAGGTGAGTGAGCCGGGACATTGAAAACAGCACGGGAGGTGAGTGAGCCGGGACAGTGAAAACAGCGCGGGAGGTGAGTGAGCCGGGACAGTGAAAACAGCGCGAGAGGTGAGTGAGCCGGGACATTGAAAACAGCGCGGGAGGTGAGTGAGCCGGGACAGTGAAAACAGCGCGGGAGGTGAGTGAGCCGGGACAGTGAAAACAGCGCGGGAGGAGAGTGAGCCGGGACAGTGAAAACAGCGCGAGAGGTGAGTGAGCCGGGACATTGAAAACAGCGCGGGAGGTGAGTGAGCCGGGACAGTGAAAACAGGGCGGGAGGTGAGTGAGCCGGGACATTGAAAACAGAGCGAGAGGAGAGTGAGCCGCGACATTGAAAACAGCGCGGGAGGTGAGTGAGCCGGGACATTGAAAACAGCGCGAGAGGAGAATGAGCCGCGACATTGAAAACAGCGCGGGAGGTGAGTGAGCCAGGACAGTGAAATCAGCGCGGGAGCTGAGTGAGCCGGGACATTGAAAACAGCGCGGGAGCTGAGTGAGCCGGGACATTGAAAACAGCGCGGGAGCTGAGTGAGCCGGGACATTGAAGACAGCGCGAGAGGTGAGTGAGCCGGGACATTGAAAACAGCGCGGGAGGTGAGTGAGCTGGGACAGTGAAAACAGCGCGGGAGGTGAGTGAGCCGGGACATTGAAAACAGCGCGGGAGGAGAGTGAGCCGGGACAGTGAAAACAGCGCGGGAGGTGAGTGAGCCGGGACAGTGAAAACAGCGCGGGAGGAGAGTGAGCCGGGACATTGAAAACAGCGCGGGAGGTGAGTGAGCCGGGACAGTGAAAACAGCGCGGGAGGTGAGTGAGCTGGGACAGTGAAAACAGCGCGGGAGGTGAGAGAGCCGGGACAGTGAAAACAGCGCGGGAGGTGAGTGAGCCGGGACAGTGAAAACAGCGCGAAAGGTGAGTGAGCCGGGACAGTGAAACCAGCACGGGAGGTGAGTGAGCCGGGACAGTGTAAACAGCGCGGGAGGAGAGTGAGCCGGGACAGTGAAAACAGCGCGAGAGGTGAGTGAGCGGGGACATTGAAAACTGCGCGAGAAGTGAGTGAGCCGGGACAGTGAAAACAGCGCGGGAGGAGAGAGAGCCGGGACAGTGAAAACAGCGCGGGAGGTGAGTGAGCCGGGAAAGTGAAAACAGCGCGGGAGCTGAGTGAGCCGGGACATTGAAAACAGCGCGGGAGCTGAGTGAGCCGGGACATTGAAAACAGCGCGGGAGGTGAGGGAGCCGGGACATTGAAAACAGCGCGGGAGGTGAGTAAGCCGGGACAGTGAAAACAGCGCGGGAGGTGAGTGAGCCGGTACATTGAAAACAGCGCGGGAGGAGAGTGAGCCGGGACATTGAAAACAGCGCGGGAGGTGAGTGAGCCGGGACAGTGAAAACAGCGCGGGAGATGAGTGAGCCGGGACAGTGAAAACAGCGCGGGAGGTGAGTGAGCCGTGACATTGAAAACAGCACGGGGGGTGAGTGAGCCGGGGCAGTGAAAACAGCAAGGGGGGTGAGTGAGCCGGGACAGTGAAAACAGCGCGGGAGGTGAGTGAGCCGGGAGAGTGAAAACAGCGCGGGAGGTGAGTGAGCCGGGACAGTGAAAACAGCGCGAGAGGTGAGTGAGCCGGGACAGTGAAAACAGCGCGAGAAGTGAGTGAGCCGGGACAGTGTAAACAGCGCGAGAGGTGACTTAGCCGGGACAGTGAAAACAGCGCGGGAGGAGAGAGAGCCGGGACAGTGAAAACAGTGCGAGAGGTGAGTGAGCCGGGACATTGAAAACAACGCGAGAGGTGAGGGAGCCGGAACAGTGAAAACAGCGCGAGTGGTGACTGAGCCGGGACAGTGAAAACAGCGCGGGAGGTGAGTGAGCCGGGACAGTGAAAACAGCGGGGAGGTGAGTGAGCCGGGACAGTGAAAACAGCGTGGGAGGTGAGCGAGCCGGGACAGTGAAAACAGCGCGGGAGCTGAGTGAGCCGGGACAGTGAAAACATGGCGGGAGCTGAGTGAGCCGGGACATTGAAAACAGCGCTGGAGGAGAGAGAGCCGGGACAGTGAAAACAGCGTGGGAGGTGAGCGAGCCGGGACAGTGAAAACAGCGCGGGAGGTGAGTGAGCCGGGACATTGAAAACAGCGCGGGAGCTGAGTGAGCCGGGACATTGAAAACAGCGCGAGAGGTGAGTGAGCCGGGACATTGAAAACAGTGCGGGAGGTGAGTGAGCCGGGACATTGAAAACAGCGCGAGAGGTGAGTGAGCCGGAACAGTGAAAACAGCGCGAGAGGTGAGTGCGCCGGGACAGTGAAGACAGCGCGGGAGGTGAGTGAGCCGGGACAGTGAAAACAGCGTGGGAGGTGAGCGAGCCGGTTCAGTGAAAACAGCGCGGGAGCTGAGTGAGCCGGGACAGTGAAAACAGCGCGGGAGGTGAGTGAGCCGTGACATTGAAAACAGCGCGGTAGGTGAGTGAGCCGGGACAGTGAAAACAGCGCGAGAGCTGAGTGAGCCGGGACAGTGAAAACAGCGCGAGAGCTGAGTGAGCCGGGACAGTGAAAACAGCGCGGGAGGTGAGTGAGCCGGGACAGTGAAAACAGCGCGGGAGCTGAGTGAGCTGGGACAGTGAAAACAGCGCGAGAGCTGAGTGAGCCGGGACATTGAAAACTGCGCGGGAGGTGAGTGAGCCGGGACAGTGATAACAGGGCGAGAGGTGAGTGAGCCGGGACAGTGAAAACAGCGCGGGAGCTGAGTGAGCCGGGACAGTGAAAACAGCGCGGGAGATGAGTGAGCCGGGACAGTGAAAACAGCGCGGGAGGTGAGTGAGCCGGGACACTGAAAACAGCGCGGGAGCTGAGTGAGCCGGGACATTGAAAACAGCGTGGGAGGTGAGTGAGCCGTGACATTGAAAACAGCGCGGTAGGTGAGTGAGCCGGGACAGTGAAAACAGCGCGAGAGCTGAGTGAGCCGGGACAGTGAAAACAGCGCGAGAGCTGAGTGAGCCGGGACAGTGAAAACAGCGCGGGAGGTGAGTGAGCCGGGACATTGAAAACAGCGCGAGAGGAGATTGAGCCGTGACATTGAAAACAGCGCGGGAGGTGAGTGAGCCGGGACATTGAAAACTGCGCGGGAGGTGAGTGAGCCGGGACAGTGATAACAGGGCGAGAGGTGAGTGAGCCGGGACAGTGAAAACAGCGCGGGAGCTGAATGAGCCGGGACATTGAAAACAGCGCGTGAGGTGAGTGAGCCGGGACAGTGAAAACAGCGCGGGAGGTGAGTGAGCCGGGACACTGAAAACAGCGCGGGAGCTGAGTGAGCCGGGACATTGAAAACAGCGCGGGAGGAGAGTGAGCCGGGACAGTGAAAACAGCGCGGGAGGTGAGTGAGCCGGGACAGTGAAAACAGCGCGGGAGGTGAGTGAGCCGGGACAGTGAAAACAGCGCGAGAGGTGAGTGAGCCGGGACACTGAAAACAGCGCGGGAGGTGAGTGAGCCGGGACATTGAAAACAGCGCGAGAGGTGAGTGAGCGGGGACATTGAAAACAGCGCGAGAGGTCAGTGAGCGGGGACATTGAAAACAGCGCGAGAGGTGAGTGAGCCGGGATAGTGAAAACAGCGCGGGAGGTGTGTGAGCCGGGACATTGAAAACAGCGCGAGAGGTGAGTGAGCGGGGACATTGAAAACAGCGCGAGAGGTGAGTGAGCCGGGATAGTGAAAACAGCGCGAGAGGTGAGTGAGCTGGGACATTGAACACAGCGCGAGAGTTGTGTGAGCCGGGACATTGAAAACAGCGCGAGAGGTGAGTGAGCGGGGACATTGAAAACAGCGCGAGAGGTGAGTGAGCCGGGACAGTGAAAACAGCGCGGGAGGTGTGTGAGCCGGGACATTGAAAACAGCGCGAGAGGTGAGTGAGCGGGGACATTGAAAACAGCGCGAGAGGTGAGTGAGCCGGGATAGTGAAAACAGCGCGGGAGGAGAGAGAGCCGGGACAGTGAAAACAGCGCGAGAGGTGAGTGAGCCGCGACAGTGTAAACAGCGCGAGAGGTGACTGAGCCGGGACAGTGAAAACAGCGCGGGAGGAGACTGAGCCGCGACATTGAAAACAGCGCGGGAGGAGAGTGAGCCGGGACATTGAAAACAGCGCGGGATGTGAGTGAGCCGGGACAGTGAAAACAGCGCGGGAGCTGAGTGAGCCGGGACATTGAAAACTGCGCGAGAAGTGAGAGAGCCGGGACAGTGAAAACAGCGGGGAGGTGAGTGAGCCGGGACAGTGAAAACAGCGTGGGAGGTGAGCGAGCCGGGACAGTGAAAACAGCGCGGGAGCTGAGTGAGCCGGGACAGTGAAAACATGGCGGGAGCTGAGTGAGCCGGGACATTGAAAACAGCGCTGGAGGAGAGAGAGCCGGGACAGTGAAAACAGCGTGGGAGGTGAGCGAGCCGGGACAGTGAAAACAGCGCGGGAGGTGAGTGAGCCGGGACATTGAAAACAGCGCGGGAGCTGAGTGAGCCGGGACATTGAAAACAGCGCGAGAGGTGAGTGAGCCGGGACATTGAAAACAGTGCGGGAGGTGAGTGAGCCGGGACATTGAAAACAGCGCGAGAGGTGAGTGAGCCGGAACAGTGAAAACAGCGCGAGAGGTGAGTGCGCCGGGACAGTGAAGACAGCGCGGGAGGTGAGTGAGCCGGGACAGTGAAAACAGCGTGGGAGGTGAGCGAGCCGGTTCAGTGAAAACAGCGCGGGAGCTGAGTGAGCCGGGACAGTGAAAACAGCGCGGGAGGTGAGTGAGCCGTGACATTGAAAACAGCGCGGTAGGTGAGTGAGCCGGGACAGTGAAAACAGCGCGAGAGCTGAGTGAGCCGGGACAGTGAAAACAGCGCGAGAGCTGAGTGAGCCGGGACAGTGAAAACAGCGCGGGAGGTGAGTGAGCCGGGACAGTGAAAACAGCGCGGGAGCTGAGTGAGCTGGGACAGTGAAAACAGCGCGAGAGCTGAGTGAGCCGGGACATTGAAAACTGCGCGGGAGGTGAGTGAGCCGGGACAGTGATAACAGGGCGAGAGGTGAGTGAGCCGGGACAGTGAAAACAGCGCGGGAGCTGAGTGAGCCGGGACAGTGAAAACAGCGCGGGAGATGAGTGAGCCGGGACAGTGAAAACAGCGCGGGAGGTGAGTGAGCCGGGACACTGAAAACAGCGCGGGAGCTGAGTGAGCCGTGACATTGAAAACAGCGCGGTAGGTGAGTGAGCCGGGACAGTGAAAACAGCGCGAGAGCTGAGTGAGCCGGGACAGTGAAAACAGCGCGAGAGCTGAGTGAGCCGGGACAGTGAAAACAGCGCGGGAGGTGAGTGAGCCGGGACATTGAAAACAGCGCGAGAGGAGATTGAGCCGTGACATTGAAAACAGCGCGGGAGGTGAGTGAGCCGGGACATTGAAAACTGCGCGGGAGGTGAGTGAGCCGGGACAGTGATAACAGGGCGAGAGGTGAGTGAGCCGGGACAGTGAAAACAGCGCGGGAGCTGAATGAGCCGGGACATTGAAAACAGCGCGTGAGGTGAGTGAGCCGGGACAGTGAAAACAGCGCGGGAGGTGAGTGAGCCGGGACACTGAAAACAGCGCGGGAGCTGAGTGAGCCGGGACATTGAAAACAGCGCGGGAGGAGAGTGAGCCGGGACAGTGAAAACAGCGCGGGAGGTGAGTGAGCCGGGTCAGTGAAAACAGCGCGGGAGGTGAGTGAGCCGGGACAGTGAAAACAGCGCGAGAGGTGAGTGAGCCGGGACACTGAAAACAGCGCGGGAGGTGAGTGAGCCGGGACATTGAAAACAGCGCGAGAGGTGAGTGAGCGGGGACATTGAAAACAGCGCGAGAGGTCAGTGAGCGGGGACATTGAAAACAGCGCGAGAGGTGAGTGAGCCGGGATAGTGAAAACAGCGCGGGAGGTGTGTGAGCCGGGACATTGAAAACAGCGCGAGAGGTGAGTGAGCGGGGACATTGAAAACAGCGCGAGAGGTGAGTGAGCCGGGATAGTGAAAACAGCGCGAGAGGTGAGTGAGCTGGGACATTGAAAACAGCGCGAGAGTTGTGTGAGCCGGGACATTGAAAACAGCGCGAGAGGTGAGTGAGCGGGGACATTGAAAACAGCGCGAGAGGTGAGTGAGCCGGGACAGTGAAAACAGCGCGGGAGGTGTGTGAGCCAGGACATTGAAAACAGCGCGAGAGGTGAGTGAGCGGGGACATTGAAAACAGCGCGAGAGGTGAGTGAGCCGGGATAGTGAAAACAGCGCGGGAGGAGAGAGAGCCGGGACAGTGAAAACAGCGCGAGAGGTGAGTGAGCCGCGACAGTGTAAACAGCGCGAGAGGTGACTGAGCCGGGACAGTGAAAACAGCGCGGGAGGAGACTGAGCCGCGACATTGAAAACAGCGCGGGAGGAGAGTGAGCCGGGACATTGAAAACAGCGCGGGATGTGAGTGAGCCGGGACAGTGAAAACAGCGCGGGAGCTGAGTGAGCCGGGACATTGAAAACTGCGCGAGAAGTGAGTGAGCCGGGACAGTGAAAACAGCGCGGGAGGAGAGAGAGCCGGGACAGTGAAAACAGCGCGGGAGGTGAGTGAGCCGGGAAAGTGAAAACAGCGTGGGAGGTGAGTGAGCCGGGACATTGAAAACAGCGCGGGAGGAGAGTGAGCCGGGACATTGAAAACAGCGCGGGAGGTGAGTGAGCCGGGACAGTGAAAACAGCGCGGGAGCTTAGTGAGCCGGGACATTGAAAACTGCGCGAGAGGTGACTGAGCCGGGACATTGAAAACAGCGCGGGAGGTGAGCGAGCGGGGACAGTGAAAACAGCGCGGGAGGTGAGTGAGCCGGGACATTGAAAACTGCGCGAGAGCTGATTGAGCCGGGACATTGAAAACAGCGTGGGAGATGAGTGAGCAGGGACAGTGAAAATAGCGCGGGAGGAGAGTGAGCCGGGACATTGAAAACAGCGCGGGAGGTGAGTGAGCCGGGACAATGAAAACAGCGCGAGAGGTGAGTGAGCCGGGACATTGAAAACACCGCGGGAGGAGAGTGAGCCGGGACATTGAAAACAGCGCGAGAGGTGAGTGAGCCGGGACATTGAAAACAGCGCGAGAGGAGAGTGAGCCGGGACAATGAAAACAGCGCGGGTGGAGAGTAAGCCGGGACAGTGAAAACAGCGCGGGAGGAGAGTGAGCCGGGACAGTAAAAACAGCGCGGGAGCTGAGTGAGCCGGGACATTGAAAACAGCGCGGGAGGTGAGAGAGCCGAGGCAGTGAAAACAGCGCGGGAGCTGAGTGAGCTGGGACATTGAAAACAGCGCGGGAGCTGAGTGAGCCGGGACATTGAAAACAGCTCGAGAGGTGAGTGAGCCGGGACATTGAAAACAGCGCCAGAGGTGAGTGAGCCGGGACATTGAAAACAGTGCGGAAGGTGAGTGAGCCGGGACAATGAAAACAGCGCGGGAGGTGTGTGAGCCGGGACAGTGAAAACTGCGCGAGAGGTGAGTGAGCCGGGACACTGAAAACAGCGCGGGAGGTGAGTGAGCCAGGACAGTGAAAACAGCGCGGGAGGTGTGTGAGCCGGGACATTGAAAGCAGCGCGAGAGGTGAGTGAGCGGGGACATTGAAAACTGCGCGAGAAGTGAGTGAGCCGGGACAGTGAAAACAGCGCGGGAGGAGAGAGAGCCGGGACAGTGAAAACAGCGCGGGAGGTGAGTGAGCCGGGAAAGTGAAAACAGCGCGGGAGCTGAGTGAGCCGGGACATTGAAAACAGCGCGGGAGCTGAGTGAGCCGGGACATTGAAAACAGCGCGGGAGGTGAGGGAGCCGGGACATTGAAAACAGCGCGGGAGGTGAGTAAGCCGGGACAGTGAAAACAGCGCGGGAGGTGAGTGAGCCGGTACATTGAAAACAGCGCGGGAGGAGAGTGAGCCGGGACATTGAAAACAGCGCGGGAGGTGAGTGAGCCGGGACAGTGAAAACAGCGCGGGAGATGAGTGAGCCGGGACAGTGAAAACAGCGCGGGAGGTGAGTGAGCCGTGACATTGAAAACAGCACGGGGGGTGAGTGAGCCGGGGCAGTGAAAACAGCAAGGGGGGTGAGTGAGCCGGGACAGTGAAAACAGCGCGGGAGGTGAGTGAGCCGGGAGAGTGAAAACAGCGCGGGAGGTGAGTGAGCCGGGACAGTGAAAACAGCGCGAGAGGTGAGTGAGCCGGGACAGTGAAAACAGCGCGTGAAGTGAGTGAGCCGGGACAGTGTAAACAGCGCGAGAGGTGACTTAGCCGGGACAGTGAAAACAGCGCGGGAGGAGAGAGAGCCGGGACAGTGAAAACAGTGCGAGAGGTGAGTGAGCCGGGACATTGAAAACAGCGCGAGAGGCGAGGGAGCCGGAACAGTGAAAACAGCGCGAGTGGTGACTGAGCCGGGACAGTGAAAACAGCGCGGGAGGTGAGTGAGCCGGGACAGTGAAAACAGCGGGGAGGTGAGTGAGCCGGGACAGTGAAAACAGCGTGGGAGGTGAGCGAGCCGGGACAGTGAAAACAGCGCGGGAGCTGAGTGAGCCGGGACAGTGAAAACATGGCGGGAGCTGAGTGAGCCGGGACATTGAAAACAGCGCTGGAGGAGAGAGAGCCGGGACAGTGAAAACAGCGTGGGAGGTGAGCGAGCCGGGACAGTGAAAACAGCGCGGGAGGTGAGTGAGCCGGGACATTGAAAACAGCGCGGGAGCTGAGTGAGCCGGGACATTGAAAACAGCGCGAGAGGTGAGTGAGCCGGGACATTGAAAACAGTGCGGGAGGTGAGTGAGCCGGGACATTGAAAACAGCGCGAGAGGTGAGTGAGCCGGAACAGTGAAAACAGCGCGAGAGGTGAGTGCGCCGGGACAGTGAAGACAGCGCGGGAGGTGAGTGAGCCGGGACAGTGAAAACAGCGTGGGAGGTGAGCGAGCCGGTTCAGTGAAAACAGCGCGGGAGCTGAGTGAGCCGGGACAGTGAAAACAGCGCGGGAGGTGAGTGAGCCGTGACATTGAAAACAGCGCGGTAGGTGAGTGAGCCGGGACAGTGAAAACAGCGCGAGAGCTGAGTGAGCCGGGACAGTGAAAACAGCGCGAGAGCTGAGTGAGCCGGGACAGTGAAAACAGCGCGGGAGGTGAGTGAGACGGGACAGTGAAAACAGCGCGGGAGCTGAGTGAGCCGGGACAGTGAAAACAGCGCGGGAGATCAGTGAGCCGGGACATTGAAAACAGCGCGGGAGGAGAGTGAGCCGGGACATTGAAAACAGCGCGAGAGGAGAGTGAGCCGTGACATTGAAAACAGCGCGGGAGGTGAGTGAGCCGGGACATTGAAAACTGCGCGGGAGGTGAGTGAGCCGGGACAGTGATAACAGGGCGAGAGGTGAGTGAGCCGGGACAGTGAAAACAGCGCGGGAGCTGAATGAGCCGGGACATTGAAAACAGCGCGTGAGGTGAGTGAGCCGGGACAGTGAAAACAGCGCGGGAGGTGAGTGAGCCGGGACACTGAAAACAGCGCGGGAGCTGAGTGAGCCGGGACATTGAAAACAGCGCGGGAGGAGAGTGAGCCGGGACAGTGAAAACAGCGCGGGAGGGGAGTGAGCCGGGACAGTGAAAACAGCGCGGGAGGTGAGTGAGCCGGGACAGTGAAAACAGCGCGGTAGGTGAGTGAGCCGGGACATTGAAAACAGCGCGAGAGGTGAGTGAGCGGGGACATTGAAAACAGCGCGAGAGGTGAGTGAGCGGGGACATTGAAAACCGCGCGAGAGGTGAGTGAGCGGGGACATTGAAAACAGCGTGGGAGGTGAGCGAGCCGGTTCAGTGAAAACAGCGCGGGAGCTGAGTGAGCTGGGACAGTGAAAACAGCGCGGGAGGTGAGTGAGCCGTGACATTGAAAACAGCGCGGTAGGTGAGTGAGCCGGGACAGTGAAAACAGCGCGAGAGCTGAGTGAGCCGGGACAGTGAAAACAGCGCGAGAGCTGAGTGAGCCGGGACAGTGAAAACAGCGCGGGAGGTGAGTGAGCCGGGACAGTGAAAACAGCGCGGGAGCTGAGTGAGCCGGGACAGTGAAAACAGCGCGGGAGATGAGTGAGCCGGGACATTGAAAACAGCGCGGGAGGAGAGTGAGCCGGGACATTGAAAACAGCGCGAGAGGAGATTGAGCCGTGACATTGAAAACAGCGCGGGAGGTGAGTGAGCCGGGACATTGAAAACTGCGCGGGAGGTGAGTGAGCCGGGACAGTGATAACAGGGCGAGAGGTGAGTGAGCCGGGACAGTGAAAACAGCGCGGGAGCTGAATGAGCCGGGACATTGAAAACAGCGCGTGAGGTGAGTGAGCCGGGACAGTGAAAACAGCGCGGGAGGTGAGTGAGCCGGGACACTGAAAACAGCGCGGGAGCTGAGTGAGCCGGGACATTGAAAACAGCGCGGGAGGAGAGTGAGCCGGGACAGTGAAAACAGCGCGGGAGGTGAGTGAGCCGGGACAGTGAAAACAGCGCGGGAGGTGAGTGAGCCGGGACAGTGAAAACAGCGCGAGAGGTGAGTGAGCCGGGACACTGAAAACAGCGCGGGAGGTGAGTGAGCCGGGACATTGAAAACAGCGCGAGAGGTGAGTGAGCCGGGACATTGAAAACAGCGCGAGAGGTGAGTGAGCGGGGACATTGAAAACAGCGCGAGAGGTGAGTGAGCCGGGATAGTGAAAACAGCGCGGGAGGTGAGTGAGCTGGGACATTGAAAACAGCGCGAGAGTTGTGTGAGCCGGGACATTGAAAACAGCGCGAGAGGTGAGTGAGCGGGGACATTGAAAACAGCGCGAGAGGTGAGTGAGCCGGGACAGTGAAAACAGCGCGGGAGGTGTGTGAGCCGGGACATTGAAAACAGCGCGAGAGGTGAGTGAGCGGGGACATTGAAAACAGCGCGAGAGGTGAGTGAGCCGGGATAGTGAAAACAGCGCGGGAGGAGAGAGAGCCGGGACAGTGAAAACAGCGCGAGAGGTGAGTGAGCCGCGACAGTGTAAACAGCGCGAGAGGTGACTGAGCCGGGACAGTGAAAACAGCGCGGGAGGAGACTGAGCCGCAACATTGAAAACAGCGCGGGTAGAGAGTGAGCCGGGACATTGAAAACAGCGCGGGATGTGAGTGAGCCGGGACAGTGAAAACAGCGCGGGAGCTGAGTGAGCCGGGACATTGAAAACTGCGCGAGAAGTGAGTGAGCCGGGACAGTGAAAACAGCGCGGGAGGAGAGAGAGCCGGGACAGTGAAAACAGCGCGGGAGGTGAGTGAGCCGGGAAAGTGAAAACAGCGTGGGAGGTGCGTGAGCCGGGACATTGAAAACAGCGCGGGAGGAGAGTGAGCCGGGACATTGAAAACAGCGCGGGAGGTGAGTGAGCCGGGACAGTGAAAACAGCGCGGGAGCTGAGTGAGCCGGGACAGTGAAAACAGCGCGGGAGCTGAATGAGCCGGGACATTGAAAACAGCGCGTGAGGTGAGTGAGCCGGGACAGTGAAAACAGCGCGGGAGGTGAGTGAGCCGGGACACTGAAAACAGCGCGGGAGCTGAGTGAGCCGGGACATTGAAAACAGCGCGGGAGGAGAGTGAGCCGGGACAGTGAAAACAGCGCGGGAGGGGAGTGAGCCGGGACAGTGAAAACAGCGCGGGAGGTGAGTGAGCCGGGACAGTGAAAACAGCGCGGTAGGTGAGTGAGCCGGGACATTGAAAACAGCGCGAGAGGTGAGTGAGCGGGGACATTGAAAACAGCGCGAGAGGTGAGTGAGCGGGGACATTGAAAACCGCGCGAGAGGTGAGTGAGCGGGGACATTGAAAACAGCGTGGGAGGTGAGCGAGCCGGTTCAGTGAAAACAGCGCGGGAGCTGAGTGAGCTGGGACAGTGAAAACAGCGCGGGAGGTGAGTGAGCCGTGACATTGAAAACAGCGCGGTAGGTGAGTGAGCCGGGACAGTGAAAACAGCGCGAGAGCTGAGTGAGCCGGGACAGTGAAAACAGCGCGAGAGCTGAGTGAGCCGGGACAGTGAAAACAGCGCGGGAGGTGAGTGAGCCGGGACAGTGAAAACAGCGCGGGAGCTGAGTGAGCCGGGACAGTGAAAACAGCGCGGGAGATGAGTGAGCCGGGACATTGAAAACAGCGCGGGAGGAGAGTGAGCCGGGACATTGAAAACAGCGCGAGAGGAGATTGAGCCGTGACATTGAAAACAGCGCGGGAGGTGAGTGAGCCGGGACATTGAAAACTGCGCGGGAGGTGAGTGAGCCGGGACAGTGATAACAGGGCGAGAGGTGAGTGAGCCGGGACAGTGAAAACAGCGCGGGAGCTGAATGAGCCGGGACATTGAAAACAGCGCGTGAGGTGAGTGAGCCGGGACAGTGAAAACAGCGCGGGAGGTGAGTGAGCCGGGACACTGAAAACAGCGCGGGAGCTGAGTGAGCCGGGACATTGAAAACAGCGCGGGAGGAGAGTGAGCCGGGACAGTGAAAACAGCGCGGGAGGTGAGTGAGCCGGGACAGTGAAAACAGCGCGGGAGGTGAGTGAGCCGGGACAGTGAAAACAGCGCGAGAGGTGAGTGAGCCGGGACACTGAAAACAGCGCGGGAGGTGAGTGAGCCGGGACATTGAAAACAGCGCGAGAGGTGAGTGAGCCGGGACATTGAAAACAGCGCGAGAGGTGAGTGAGCGGGGACATTGAAAACAGCGCGAGAGGTGAGTGAGCCGGGATAGTGAAAACAGCGCGGGAGGTGAGTGAGCTGGGACATTGAAAACAGCGCGAGAGTTGTGTGAGCCGGGACATTGAAAACAGCGCGAGAGGTGAGTGAGCGGGGACATTGAAAACAGCGCGAGAGGTGAGTGAGCCGGGACAGTGAAAACAGCGCGGGAGGTGTGTGAGCCGGGACATTGAAAACAGCGCGAGAGGTGAGTGAGCGGGGACATTGAAAACAGCGCGAGAGGTGAGTGAGCCGGGATAGTGAAAACAGCGCGGGAGGAGAGAGAGCCGGGACAGTGAAAACAGCGCGAGAGGTGAGTGAGCCGCGACAGTGTAAACAGCGCGAGAGGTGACTGAGCCGGGACAGTGAAAACAGCGCGGGAGGAGACTGAGCCGCAACATTGAAAACAGCGCGGGAGGAGAGTGAGCCGGGACATTGAAAACAGCGCGGGATGTGAGTGAGCCGGGACAGTGAAAACAGCGCGGGAGCTGAGTGAGCCGGGACATTGAAAACTGCGCGAGAAGTGAGTGAGCCGGGACAGTGAAAACAGCGCGGGAGGAGAGAGAGCCGGGACAGTGAAAACAGCGCGGGAGGTGAGTGAGCCGGGAAAGTGAAAACAGCGTGGGAGGTGCGTGAGCCGGGACATTGAAAACAGCGCGGGAGGAGAGTGAGCCGGGACATTGAAAACAGCGCGGGAGGTGAGTGAGCCGGGACAGTGAAAACAGCGCGGGAGCTGAGTGAGCCGGGACATTGAAAACTGCGCGAGAGGTGACTGAGCCGGGACATTGAAAACAGCGCGGGAGGTGAGCGAGCGGGGACAGTGAAAACAGCGCGGGAGGTGAGTGAGCCGGGACATTGAAAACTGCGCGAGAGCTGATTGAGCCGGGACATTGAAAACAGCGTGGGAGATGAGTGAGCAGGGACAGTGAAAATAGCGCGGGAGGAGAGTGAGCCGGGACATTGAAAACAGCGCGGGAGGTGAGTGAGCCGGGACAATGAAAACAGCGCGAGAGGTGAGTGAGCCGGGACATTGAAAACACCGCGGGAGGAGAGTGAGCCGGGACATTGAAAACAGCGCGAGAGGTGAGTGAGCCGGGACATTGAAAACAGCGCGAGAGGAGAGTGAGCCGGGACAATGAAAACAGCGCGGGTGGAGAGTAAGCCGGGACAGTGAAAACAGCGCGGGAGGAGAGTGAGCCGGGACAGTAAAAACAGCGCGGGAGCTGAGTGAGCCGGGACATTGAAAACAGCGCGGGAGGTGAGAGAGCCGAGGCAGTGAAAACAGCGCGGGAGCTGAGTGAGCTGGGACATTGAAAACAGCGCGGGAGCTGAGTGAGCCAGGACATTGAAAACAGCTCGAGAGGTGAGTGAGCCGGGACATTGAAAACAGCGCCAGAGGTGAGTGAGCCGGGACATTGAAAACAGTGCGGAAGGTGAGTGAGCCGGGACAATGAAAACAGCGCGGGAGGTGTGTGAGCCGGGACAGTGAAAACTGCGCGAGAGGTGAGTGAGCCGGGACATTGAAAACAGCGCGGGAGCTGAGTGAGCCGGGACAGTGAAAACCGCGCGGGAGGTGAGTGAGCCGGGACAATGAAAACAGCGCGGGAGGAGAGTAAGCCGGGACAGTGAAAACAGCGCGGGAGGAGAGTGAGCCGGGACATTGAAAACAGCTCGAGAGGTGAGTGAGCCGGGACATTGAAAACAGTGCGAGAGGTGAGTGAGCCGGGACATTGAAAACAGTGCGGGAGGTGAGTGAGCCGGGACAATGAAAACAGCGCGAGAGGTGAGTGAGCCGGGACATTGAAAACAGCGCGGGAGGTGAGTGAGCCGGGACATTGAAAACAGCGCGGGAGGTGAGTGAGCCGGGACAGTGAAAACAGCGCGGGAGGTGAGTGAGCCGGGACAGTGAAAACAGCGCGAGAGGTGAGTGAGCCGGGACATTGAAAACAGTGCGGGAGGTGAGTGAGCCGGGACATTGAAAACAGCGCGGGAGGTGAGTGAGCCGGGACAGTGAAAACAGCGCGGGAGGTGAGTGAGCCGGGACAGTGAAAACAGCGCGGGAGGAGAGTGAGCCGGGACAGTGAAAACAGCGCGAGAGGTGAGTGAGCCGGGACATTGAAAAGAGTGCGGGAGGTGAGTGAGCCGGGACTTTGAAAACAGCGCGGGAGGTGAGTGAGCCGGGACAGTGAAAACAGCGCGGGAGGAGAGTGAGCCGGGACAGTGAAAACAGCGCGAGAGGTGAGTGAGCCGGGACATTGAAAACAGCGCGAGAGGTGAGTGAGCCGGGACATTGAAAACAACGCGGGAGGTGAGTGAGCCGGGACAGTGAAAACAGCGCGAGAGGAGAGTGAGCCGGGACATTGAAAACAGCGCGGGAGGTGAGTGAGCCGGGACAGTGAAAACAGCGCGAGATGTGAGTGAGCCGGGACATTGAAAACAGCGCGGGAGGTGAGTGAGCCGGGACAGTGAAAACAGCGCGGGAGGTGAGTGAGCCGGGACATTGAAAACAGCGCGGGAGGTGAGTGAGCCGGGACAGTGAAAACAGCGCGGGAGGAGAGTGAGCCGGGACATTGAAAACAGCGCGGGAGGTGAGTGAGCCGGGACAGTGAAAACAGCGCGGGAGGTGAGTGAGCCGGGACATTGAAAACAGCGCGGGAAGTGAGTGAGCCGGGACATTGAAAACAGCGCGAGAGGAGAGTGAGCCGGGACAGTGAAAACAGCGCGGGAGATGAGTGAGCCGGGACATTGAAAACAGCGCGGGAAGAGAGTGAGCCGGGACATTGAAAACAGCGCGGGAGCTGAGTGAGCCGGGACAGTGAAAACAGCGCGGGAGGAGAGTGAGCCGGGACATTGAAAACAGCGCGGGAGGTGAGTGAGCCGGGACAGTGAAAACAGCGCGGGTGGAGAGTAAGCCGGGACAGTGAAAACAGCGCGGGAGGAGAGTGAGCCGGGACAGTAAAAACAGCGCGGGAGCTGAGTGAGCCGGGACATTGAAAACAGCGCGGGAGGTGAGAGAGCCGAGGCAGTGAAAACAGCGCGGGAGCTGAGTGAGCTGGGACATTGAAAACAGCGCGGGAGCTGAGTGAGCCGGGACATTGAAAACAGCTCGAGAGGTGAGTGAGCCGGGACACTGAAAACAGCGCCAGAGGTGAGTGAGCCGGGACATTGAAAACAGTGCGGAAGGTGAGTGAGCCGGGACAATGAAAACAGCGCGGGAGGTGAGTGAGCCGGGACAGTGAAAACAGCGCGAGAGGTGAGTGAGCCGGGACATTGAAAACAGCGCGGGAGCTGAGTGAGCCGGGACAGTGAAAACCGCGCGGGAGGTGAGTGAGCCGGGACAATGAAAACAGCGCGGGAGGAGAGTAAGCCGGGACAGTGAAAACAGCGCGGGAGGAGAGTGAGCCGGGACATTGAAAACAGCTCGAGAGGTGAGTGAGCCGGGACATTGAAAACAGTGCGAGAGGTGAGTGAGCCGGGACATTGAAAACAGTGCGGGAGGTGAGTGAGCCGGGACAATGAAAACAGCGCGAGAGGTGAGTGAGCCGGGACATTGAAAACAGCGCGGGAGGTGAGTGAGCCGGGACATTGAAAACAGCGCGGGAGGTGAGTGAGCCGGGACAGTGAAAACAGCGCGGGAGGTGAGTGAGCCGGGACAGTGAAAACAGCGCGAGAGGTGAGTGAGCCGGGACATTGAAAACAGCGCGGGAGGTGAGTGAGCCGGGACATTGAAAACAGCGCGGGAGGTGAGTGAGCCGGGACAGTGAAAACAGCGCGGGAGGTGAGTGAGCCGGGACAGTGAAAACAGCGCGGGAGGAGAGTGAGCCGGGACAGTGAAAACAGCGCGAGAGGTGAGTGAGCCGGGACATTGAAAACAGTGCGGGAGGTGAGTGAGCCGGGACATTGAAAACAGCGCGGGAGGTGAGTGAGCCGGGACAGTGAAAACAGCGCGGGAGGAGAGTGAGCCGGGACAGTGAAAACAGCGCGAGAGGTGAGTGAGCCGGGACATTGAAAACAGCGCGAGAGGTGAGTGAGCCGGGACATTGAAAACAACGCGGGAGGTGAGTGAGCCGGGACAGTGAAAACAGCGCGAGAGGAGAGTGAGCCGGGACATTGAAAACAGCGCGGGAGGTGAGTGAGCCGGGACAGTGAAAACAGCGCGAGAGGTGAGTGAGCCGGGACATTGAAAACAGCGCGGGAGGTGAGTGAGCCGGGACATTGAAAACAGCGCGGGAGGTGAGTGAGCCGGGACAGTGAAAACAGCGCGGGAGGTGAGTGAGCCGGGACATTGAAAACAGCGCGAGAGGAGAATAAGCCGCGACATTGAAAACAGCGCGGGAGGTGAGTGAGCCGGGACAGTGAAAACAGCGCGGGAGGTGAGTGAGCCAGGACAGTGAAAACAGCGCGGGAGCTGAGTGAGCCGGGACATTGAAAACAGCGCGGGAGCTGAGTGAGCCGGGACATTGAAAACAGCGCGGGAGCTGAGTGAGCCGGGACATTGAAGACAGCGCGAGAGGTGAGTGAGCCGGGACATTGAAAACAGCGCGGGAGGTGAGTGAGCCGGGACAGTGAAAACAGCGCGGGAGGTGAGTGAGCCGGGACATTGAAAACAGCGCGGGAGGAGAGTGAGCCGGGACAGTGAAAACAGCGCGGGAGGTGAGTGAGCCGGGACAGTGAAAACAGCGCGGGAGGAGAGTGAGCCGGGACATTGAAAACAGCGCGGGAGGTGAGTGAGCCGGGACAGTGAAAACAGCGCGGGAGGTGAGTGAGCTGGGACAGTGAAAACAGCGCGGGAGGTGAGGTAGCCGGGACAGTGAAAACAGCGCGGGAGGTGAGTGAGCCGGGACAGTGAAAACAGCGCGAAAGGTGAGTGAGCCGGGACAGTGAAAACAGCACGGGAGGTGAGTGAGCCGGGACAGTGTAAACAGCGCGAGAGGTTACTTAGCCAGGACAGTGAAAACATCGCGGGAGGAGAGAGAGCCGGGACAGTGAAAACAGTGCGAGATGTGAGTGAGCCGGGACATTGAAAACAGCGTGAGAGGTGAGTGAGCCGGGACAGTGAAAACAGCGTGGGAGGTAACTGAGCCGGGACAGTGAAAACAGTGCGGGAGGTGAGTGAGCCGGGACAGTGAAAACAGCGTGGGAGGTGAGCGAGCCGGGACAGTGAAAACAGCGCGCGAGCTGAGTGAGCCGGGACAGTGAAAACAGCGCGGTAGCTGAGTGAGCCGGGACATTGAAAACAGCGCGGGAGGAGAGACAGCCGGGACAGTGAAAACAGCGTGGGAGGTGAGTGAGCCGAGACATTGAAAACAGCACGAGAGGTGACTGAGCCGGGACAGTGAAAACAGCGCGGGAGGTGAGCGAGCCGGTTCAGTGAAAACAGCACGGGAGCTGAGTGAGGCGGGACAGTGAAAACAGCGCGGGAGGTGAGTGAGCCGGGACATTGAAAACAGCGCGGGAGGTGAGTGAGCCGGGACAGTGAAAACAGCGCGGGAGGTGAGTGAGCCGTGACATTGAAAACAGCGCGGGAGGTGAGTGAGCCGGGTCATTGAAAACAGCGCGGGAGGTGAGTGAGCCGGGACAGTGAAAACAGCGCGGGAGGTGAGTGAGCCGGGTCATTGAAAACAGCGCGGGAGGTGAGTGAGCCTGGACAGTGAAAACAGCGCGGGAAGTGAGTGAGCCGGGGCAGTGAAAACAGCGCGGGAGATGAGTGAGCCGGGACATTGAAAACAGCGCGGGAGGTGAGTGAGCCGGGACATTGAAAACAGCGCGGGAGGAGAGTGAGCCAGGACATTGAAAACAGCGCGAGAGGAGAGTGAGCCAGGACATTGAAAACAGCGCGGGAGGTGAGTGAGCCGGGACAGTGAAAACAGCGCGGGAGGTGAGTGAGCCGGGACAGTGAAAACAGCGCGGGAGGTGAGTGAGCCGGGACAGTGAAAACAGCGCGAGAGGTGAGTGAGCCGGGACACTGAAAACAGCGCGGGAGGTGAGTGAGCCGGGACAGTGAAAACAGCGCGAGAGGTGAGTGAGCGGGGACATTGAAAACAGCGCGAGAGGTGAGTGAGCCGGGATAGTGAAAACAGCGCGAGAGGTGAGTGAGCGGGGACATTGAAAACAGCGCGGGAGGAGAGAGAGCCGGGACAGTGAAAACAGCGCGAGAGGTGAGTGAGCCGCGACAGTGTAAACAGCGCGAGAGGTGACTGAGCCGGGACAGTGAAAACAGCGCGGGAGGAGACTGAGCCGCGACATTGAAAACAGCGCGGGAGGAGAGTGAGCCGGGACATTGAAAACAGCGCGGGATGTGAGTGAGCCGGGACAGTGAAAACAGCGCGGGAGCTGAGTGAGCCGGGACATTGAAAACTGCGCGAGAAGTGAGTGAGCCGGGACAGTGAAAACAGCGCGGGAGGAGAGAGAGCCGGGACAGTGAAAACAGCGCGGGAGGTGAGTGAGCCGGGAAAGTGAAAACAGCGTGGGAGGTGAGTGAGCCGGGACATTGAAAACAGCGCGGGAGGAGAGTGAGCCGGGACATTGAAAATAGCGCGGGAGGTGAGTGAGCCGCGACAGTGAAAACAGCGCGGGAGCTGAGTGAGCCGGGACAGTGAAAACAGCGCGGGAGGTGAGTGAGCCGGGACATTGAAAACTGCGCGAGAGCTGAGTGAGCCGGGACATTGAAAACAGCGTGGGAGATGAGTGAGCAGGGACAGTGAAAACAGCGCGGGAGGTGAGTGAGCCGGGACAATGAAAACAGCGCGAGAGGTGAGTGAGCCGGGACATTGAAAACAGCGCGAAAGGAGAGTGAGCCGGGATATTGAAAACAGCTCGGGAGGTGAGTGAGCCGGGACAGTGAAAACAGCGCGGGAGGTGAGTGAGCCGCGACAATGAAAACAGCGCGGGAGGAGAGTAAGCCGGGACAGTGAAAACAGCGCGGGAGGAGAGTGAGCCGGGACAGTAAAAACAGCGCGGGAGCTGAGTGAGCCGGGACATTGAAAACAGCGCGGGAGGTGAGAGAGCCGAGGCAGTGAAAACAGCGCGGGAGCTGAGTGAGCTGGGACATTGAAAACAGCGCGGGAGCTGAGTGAGCCGGGACATTGAAAACAGCTCGAGAGGTGAGTGAGCCGGGACATTGAAAACAGCGCCAGAGGTGAGTGAGCCGGGACATTGAAAACAGTGCGGGAGGTGAGTGAGCCGGGACAATGAAAACAGCGCGGGAGGTGAGTGAGCCGGGACAGTGAAAACAGCGCGAGAGGTGAGTGAGCCGGGACATTGAAAACAGCGCGGGAGCTGAGTGAGCCGGGACAGTGAAAACCGCGCGGGAGGTGAGTGAGCCGGGACAATGAAAACAGCGCGGGAAGAGAGTAAGCCGGGACAGTGAAAACAGCGGGGGAGGAGAGTGAGCTGGGACATTGAAAACAGCGCGGGAGCTGAGTGAGCCGGGACATTGAAAACAGCTCGAGAGGTGAGTGAGCCGGGACAGTGAAAACAGCGCGGGAGGTGAGTGAGCCGGGACAGTGAAAACAGCGCGAGAGGTGAGTGAGCCGGGACATTGAAAACAGTGCGGGAGGTGAGTGAGCCGGGACATTGAAAACAGCGCGGGAGGTGAGTGAGCCGGGACAGTGAAAACAGCGCGGGAGGAGAGTGAGCCGGGACAGTGAAAACAGCGCGAGAGCTGAGTGAGCCGGGACATTGAAAACAGTGCGGGAGGTGAGTGAGCCGGGACATTGAAAACAGCGTGGGAGGTAAGTGAGCCGGGACAGTGAAAACAGTGCGAGAGGTGAGTGAGCCGGGACAGTGAAAACAGCGCGGGAGGTGAGTGAGCCGGGACATTGAAAACAGTGCGGGAGGTGAGTGAGCCGGGACAGTGTAAACAGCGCGAGAGGTGACTGAGCCGGGACAGTGAAAACAGCGCGGGAGGAGAGATAGCCGGGACAGTGAAACCAGCACGAGAGGTGAGTGAGCCGGTACATTGAAAACAGCGCGGGAGCTGAGTGAGCCGGGACAGTGAAAACAGTGCGAGAGGTGAGTGAGCCGGGACAGTGAAAACAGCGCGGGAGATGAGTGAGCCGGGACATTGAAAACAGCGCGGGAGGTGAGTGAGCCGGGACAGTGAAAACACGCAGGAGGTGAGTGAGCCGGGACAGTGAAAACAGCGCGGGAGGAGAGTGAGCCGGGACAGTGAAAACAGCGCGGTAGGTGAGTGAGCCGGGACAGTGAAAACAGCGCGAGAGGTGAGTGAGCCGGGACAGTGAAAACAGCGCGGGAGGTGAGTGAGCCGGGACAGTGAAAACAGCGCGGGAGGTGAGTGAGCCGGGACAGTGAAAACAGCGCGGTAGGTGAGTGAGCCGGGACAGTGAAAACAGCGCGAGAGCTGAGTGAGCCGGGACAGTGAAAACAGTGCGAGAGGTGAGTGAGCCGGGACAGTGAAAACAGCGCGGGAGGTGAGTGAGCCGGGACATTGAAAACAGCGCGGGAGATGAGTGAGCCGCGACATTGAAAACAGCGCGAGAGGAGAGTGAGCCGGCACATTGAAAACAGCGCGGGAGCCGAGTGAGCCGGGACAGTGAAAACAGCGCGGGAGGTGAGTGAGCCGGGACAGTGAAAACAGCGCGGGAGCTGAGTGAGCCGGGACATTGAAAACTGCGCGGGAGGTGAGTGAGCCAGGACAGTGAAAACAGCGCGGGAGGTGAGTGAGCCGGGACATCGAAAACAGCGCGGGAGCTGAGTGAGCCGGGACATTGAAAACAGCGCGTGAGGTGAGTGAGCCGGGACAGTGAAAACAGCGCGGGAGGTGAGTGAGCCGGGACACTGAAAACAGCGCGGGAGCTGAGTGAGCAGGGACATTGAAAACAGCGCGGGAGCTGAGTGAGCCGGGACATTGAAAACAGCGCGGGAGGAGTGTGAGCCGGGACAGTGAAAACAGCGCGGGAGGTGAGTGAGCCGGGACAGTGAAAACAGCGCGGGAGGTGAGTGAGCCGGGACAGTGAAAACAGCGCGGGAGGTGAGTGAGCCGGGACAGTGAAAACAGCGCGGGAGGTGAGCGAGCCGGGACATTGAAAACAGCGCGAGAGGTGAGTGAGCGGGGAGAGTGAAAACAGCGCGGGAGGTGAGTGAGCCGGGATAGTGAAAACAGCGCGGGAAGAGAGAGAGCCGGGACAGTGAAAACAGCGCGGGAGGTGAGTAAGCCGGGATAGTGAAAACAGCGCGGGAGGAGAGAGAGCCGGGACAGTGAAAACAGCGCGAGAGGTGACTGAGCCGGGACAGTGAAAACAGCGCGGGAGCTGAGTGAGCCGGGACATTGAAAACTGCGCGAGAGGTGAGTGAGCCGGGACACTGAAAACAGCGCGGGAGGTGAGTGAGCCGGGACAGTGAAAACAGCGCGAGAGGTGAGTGAGCCGGGACATTGAAAACAGCGCGAGAGGTGACTGAACCGGGACAGTGAAAACAGCGCGGGAGGAGAGTGAGCCGGGACATTGAAAACAGCGCGGGAGGTGAGTGAGCCGGGACATTGAAAACAGCGCGAGAGGTGACTGAGCCGGGACAGTGAAAACAGGAGGAGAGTGAGCCGGGACATTGAAAACAGCGCGGGAGGTGAGTGAGCCGGGACAGTGAAAACAGCGCGGGAGCTGAGTGAGCCGCGACATTGAAAACTGCGCGAGAGGTGAGTGAGCCGGGACACTGAAAACAGCGCGGGAGGTGAGTGAGCCGGGACAGTGAAAACAGCGCGGGAGGTGAGTGAGCCGGGACAGTGAAAACAGCGCGAGAGGTGAGTGAGCGGGGAGAGTGAAAACAGCGCGGCAGGTGAGTGAGCCGGGATAGTGAAAACAGCGCGGGAGGTGAGTAAGCCGGGATAGTGAAAACAGCGCGGGAGGAGAGAAAGCCGGGACAGTGAAAACAGCGCGGGAGGTGAGTAAGCCGGGATAGTGAAAACAGCGCGGGAGGAGAGAGAGCCGGGACAGTGAAAACAGCGCGAGAGGTGAGTGAGCCGGGACATTGAAAACAGCGCGAGAGGTGAGTGAGCCGGGACAGTGTAAACAGCGCGAGAGGTGACTGAGCCGGGACAGTGAAAACAGCGCGGGAGGAGAGTGAGCCGCGACATTGAAAACAGCGCGGGAGGAGAGTGAGCCGGGACATTGAAAACAGCGCGGGAGGTGAGTGAGCCGGGACAGTGAAAACAGCGCGGGAGCTGAGTGAGCCGGGACATTGAAAACTGCGCGAGAGGTGAGTGAGCCGGTACAGTGAAAACAGCGCGGGAGGAGAGAGAGCCGGGACATTGAAAACAGCGTGGGAGGTGAGTGAGCCGGGACATTGAAAACAGCGCGGGAGGAGAGTGAGCCGGGACATTGAAAACTGCGCGAGAGGTGACTGAGCCGGGACATTGAAAACAGCGCGAGAGCTGAGTGAGCCGGGACATTGAAAACAGCGTGGGAGATGAGTGAGCCGGGACAGTGAAAACAGCGCGGGAGGAGAGTGAGCCGGGACAGTGAAAACAGCGCGGGAGGTGAGTGAGCCGGGACAATGAAAACAGCGTGAGAGGTGA
Source organism: Scyliorhinus torazame (assembly GCF_047496885.1). Lineage (NCBI taxonomy): Eukaryota > Metazoa > Chordata > Chondrichthyes > Carcharhiniformes > Scyliorhinidae > Scyliorhinus > Scyliorhinus torazame. The sequence continues at coordinate 32,723,688 of NC_092737.1, read as the reverse complement.
GTGAGCCGGGACAGTGAAAACAGCTTGGGAGGTGAGTGAGCTGGGACAGTGAAAACAGCGCGAGAGGTGACTGAGCCGGGACATTGAAAACAGCGCGAGAGGAGAGTGAGCCGCGACATTGAAAACAGCTCGAGAGGTGAGTGAGCCGGGACAGTGAAAACAGTGCGGGAGGAGAGTGAGCCGGGATATTGAAAAGAGAGCGGGAGGTGAGTGAGCCGGGACAATGAAAACAGCGCGGGAGGAGAGTAAGCCGGGACATTGAAAACAGCTCGAGAGGTGAGTGAGCCGGGACAGTGAAAACAGCGCGAGAGGTGAGTGAGCCGGGACATTGAAAACAGCGCGGGAGCTGAGTGAGCCGGGACATTGAAAACAGCTCGAGAGGTGAGTGAGCCGGGACATTGAAGACAGCGCGAGAGGTGAGTGAGCCGGGACAGTGAAAACAGCGCGAGAGGTGAGTGAGCCGGGACATTGAAAACAGCGCGGGAGCTGAGTGAGCCTGGACAGTGAAAACCGCGCGGGAGGAGAGTAAGCCGGGACAGTGAAAACAGCGCGGGAGGAGAGTGAGCCGGGACAGTGAAAACAGCGCGGGAGCTGAGTGAGCTGGGACATTGAAAACAGCGCGGGAGCTGAGTGAGCCGGGACAGTGAAAACAGCGCGGGAGGTGAGTTAGCCGGGACATTGAAAACAGCGCGAGAGGTGAGTGAGCCGGGACATTGAAAACAGCGCGGGAGGTGAGTGAGCCGGGACATTGAAAACAGCTCGAGAGGTGAGTTAGCCGGGACATTGAAAACAGCGCGAGAGGTGAGTGAGCCGGGACATTGAAAACAGTGCGGGAGGTGAGTGAGCCGGGACAATGAAAACAGCGCGAGAGGTGAGTGAGCCGGGACATTGAAAACAGCACGTGAGGTGAGTGAGCCGGGACATTGAAAACAGCGCGGGAGGTGAGTGAGCCGGGACAGTGAAAATCGCGCGGGAGCTGAGTGAGCCGGGACAGTGAAAACAGCGCGGGAGGTGAGTGAGCCGGGACAATGAAAACAGCGCGGGAGCTGAGTGAGCCGGGACATTGAAAACAGCGCGGGAGCTGAGTGAGCCGGGACATTGAAAACAGCTCGAGAGGTGAGTGAGCCGGGACATTGAAAACAGCGCGGGAGGTGAGTGAGCCGGGACATTGAAAACAGCGCGGGAGCAGAGTGAGGCGGGACAGTGAAAACAGCGTGGGGGGTGAGTGAGCTGGGACAGTTAAAACAGCGCGGGAGGTGAGTGAGCCGGGACATTGAAAACAGCGCGGGAGCTGAGTGAGCAGGACATTGAAAACAGCGCGGGAGCTGAGTGAGCCGGGACATTGAAAACAGCGCGGGAGGAGAGTGAGCCGGGACAGTGAAAACAGCGCGGGAGGTGAGTGAGCCGGGACAGTGAAAACAGCGCGGGAGGTGAGTGAGCCGGGACAGTGAAAACAGCGCGAGAGGTGAGTGAGCCGGGACAGTGAAAACAGCGCGAGAGGTGACTGAGCCGGGACAGTGAAAACAGCGCGGGAGGTGAGTGAGCCGGGATAGTGAAAACAGCGCGGGAGGAGAGAGAGCCGGGACAGTGAAAACAGCGCGAGAGGTGAGTGAGCCGCGACAGTGTAAACAGCGCGAGAGGTGACTGAGCCGGGACAGTGAAAACAGCGCGGGAGGTGTGTGAGCCGGGACAGTGAAAACAGCGCGGGAGGTGAGTGAGCCGGGACAGTGAAAACAGCGCGGGAGCTGAGTGAGCCGGTACATTGAAAACTGCGCGAGAGGTGAGTGAGCCGGGACAGTGAAAACAGCGCGGGAGGTGTGTGAGCCGGGACAGTGAAAACAGCACGGGGGGTGAGTGAGCCGGGACAGTTAAAACAGCGCGGGGGGTGAGTGAGCTGGGACAGTTAAAACAGCGCGGGAGGTGAGTGAGCCGGGAGAGTGAAAACAGCGCGGGAGGAGAGATAGCCGGGACAGTGAAACCAGCGCGAGAGGTGAGTGAGCCGGGACATTGAAAACAACGCGGGAGGAGAGAGAGCCGGGAAAGTGAAAACAGCGCGGGAGGAGAGTGAGCCGGGACAGGGAAAACAGCGCGGGAGGAGAGTGAGCCGGGACAGTGAAAACAGCGCGGGAGCTGAGTGAGCCGGGACATTGAAAACAGCGCGGGAGCTGAGTGAGCCGGGACATTGAAAACAGCGCGGGAGGTGAGTGAGCCGGGACAGTGAAAACAGCGCGGGAGGTGAGTGAGCCGGGACAGTGAAAACAGCGCGGGAGCTGAGTGAGCCGGGACAGTGAAAACAGCGCGGGAGGTGAGTGAGCCGGGACAGTGAAAACAGCGCGGGAGGTGAGTGAGCCGGGACAGTGAAAACAGCGCGGGAGGTGAGTGAGCCGGGACATTGAAAACAGTGCGGGAGGTGTGTGAGCCGGGACATTGAAAACAGCGCGGGAGGAGAGTGAGCCGGGACAGGGAAAACAGCGCGGTAGGAGAGTGAGCCGGGACAGTGAAAACAGCGCGGGAGCTGAGTGAGCCGGGACATTGAAAACAGCGCGGGAGCTGAGTGAGCCGGGACAGTGAAAACAGCGAGGGAGGTGAGTGAGCCGGGACATTGAAAACAGCGCGGCAGCTGAGTGAGCCGGGACATTGAAAACAGCGCGGGAGGAGAGTGAGCCGGGACAGTGAAAACAGCGCGGGAGCTGAGGGAGCCGGGACATTGAAAACAGCGTGAGAGGTGAGTGAGCCGGGACAGTGAAAACAGCGCGGGAGGTGAGTGAGCCGGGACAGTGATTACAGCGCGAGAGATGACTGAGCCGGGACATTGAAAACAGCGCGGGAGGTGAGTGAGCCGGGACAGTGAAAACAGCGCGAGAGGTGAGTGAGCCGGGACAGTGAAAACAGCGCGAGAGGAGAGTGAGCCGGGACAGTGAAAACAGCGCGAGAGGTGAGTGAGCCGGGATAGTGAAAACAGCGCGGGAGGTGAGTGAGCCGGGACATTGAAAACAGCGCGGGAGCTGAGTGAGCCGGGACAGTGAAAACAGCGCGGGAGGTGAGTGAACCGGGACACAGAAAACAGTGCGGGAGTTGAGTGAGCCGGATCATTGAAAACAGCGCGGGAGCTGAGTGAGCCGGGACAGTGAAAACAGCGCGGGAGGTGAGTGAGCCGGGACAGTGAAAACAGCGCGGGAGGTGAGTGTGCCAGGACAGTGAAAACAGCGCGGGAGGTGAGTGAGCCTGGACATTGAAAACAGCGCGGGAGCTGAGTGAGCCGGGACATTGAAAACAGCGCGGGAGGTAAGGGAGCCGGGACATTGAAAACAGCGCGGGAGCTGAGTGAGCCGGGACATTGAAAACAGCGCGGGAGGTGAGTGAGCCGGGACAGTGAAAACAGCGCGGGAGGTGAGTGAGCCGTGACATTGAAAACAGCGCGGGAGGTGAGTGAGCCGGGTCATTGAAAACAGCGCGGGAGGTGAGTGAGCCGGGACAGTGAAAACAGCGCGGGAGGTGAGTGAGCCGGGTCATTGAAAACAGCGCGGGAGGTGAGTGAGCCTGGACAGTGAAAACAGCGCGGGAAGTGAGTGAGCCGGGGCAGTGAAAACAGCGCGGGAGATGAGTGAGCCGGGACATTGAAAACAGCGCGGGAGGTGAGTGAGCCGGGACATTGAAAACAGCGCGGGAGGAGAGTGAGCCAGGACATTGAAAACAGCGCGAGAGGAGAGTGAGCCAGGACATTGAAAACAGCGCGGGAGGTGAGTGAGCCGGGACAGTGAAAACAGCGCGGGAGGTGAGTGAGCCGGGACAGTGAAAACAGCGCGGGAGGTGAGTGAGCCGGGACAGTGAAAACAGCGCGAGAGGTGAGTGAGCCGGGACACTGAAAACAGCGCGGGAGGTGAGTGAGCCGGGACAGTGAAAACAGCGCGAGAGGTGAGTGAGCGGGGACATTGAAAACAGCGCGAGAGGTGAGTGAGCCGGGATAGTGAAAACAGCGCGAGAGGTGAGTGAGCGGGGACATTGAAAACAGCGCGGGAGGAGAGAGAGCCGGGACAGTGAAAACAGCGCGAGAGGTGAGTGAGCCGCGACAGTGTAAACAGCGCGAGAGGTGACTGAGCCGGGACAGTGAAAACAGCGCGGGAGGAGACTGAGCCGCGACATTGAAAACAGCGCGGGAGGAGAGTGAGCCGGGACATTGAAAACAGCGCGGGATGTGAGTGAGCCGGGACAGTGAAAACAGCGCGGGAGCTGAGTGAGCCGGGACATTGAAAACTGCGCGAGAAGTGAGTGAGCCGGGACAGTGAAAACAGCGCGGGAGGAGAGAGAGCCGGGACAGTGAAAACAGCGCGGGAGGTGAGTGAGCCGGGAAAGTGAAAACAGCGTGGGAGGTGAGTGAGCCGGGACATTGAAAACAGCGCGGGAGGAGAGTGAGCCGGGACATTGAAAATAGCGCGGGAGGTGAGTGAGCCGCGACAGTGAAAACAGCGCGGGAGCTGAGTGAGCCGGGACAGTGAAAACAGCGCGGGAGGTGAGTGAGCCGGGACATTGAAAACTGCGCGAGAGCTGAGTGAGCCGGGACATTGAAAACAGCGTGGGAGATGAGTGAGCAGGGACAGTGAAAACAGCGCGGGAGGTGAGTGAGCCGGGACAATGAAAACAGCGCGAGAGGTGAGTGAGCCGGGACATTGAAAACAGCGCGAAAGGAGAGTGAGCCGGGATATTGAAAACAGCTCGGGAGGTGAGTGAGCCGGGACAGTGAAAACAGCGCGGGAGGTGAGTGAGCCGCGACAATGAAAACAGCGCGGGAGGAGAGTAAGCCGGGACAGTGAAAACAGCGCGGGAGGAGAGTGAGCCGGGACAGTAAAAACAGCGCGGGAGCTGAGTGAGCCGGGACATTGAAAACAGCGCGGGAGGTGAGAGAGCCGAGGCAGTGAAAACAGCGCGGGAGCTGAGTGAGCTGGGACATTGAAAACAGCGCGGGAGCTGAGTGAGCCGGGACATTGAAAACAGCTCGAGAGGTGAGTGAGCCGGGACATTGAAAACAGCGCCAGAGGTGAGTGAGCCGGGACATCGAAAACAGTGCGGGAGGTGAGTGAGCCGGGACAATGAAAACAGCGCGGGAGGTGAGTGAGCCGGGACAGTGAAAACAGCGCGAGAGGTGAGTGAGCCGGGACATTGAAAACAGCGCGGGAGCTGAGTGAGCCGGGACAGTGAAAACCGCGCGGGAGGTGAGTGAGCCGGGACAATGAAAACAGCGCGGGAAGAGAGTAAGCCGGGACAGTGAAAACAGCGGGGGAGGAGAGTGAGCTGGGACATTGAAAACAGCGCGGGAGCTGAGTGAGCCGGGACATTGAAAACAGCTCGAGAGGTGAGTGAGCCGGGACAGTGAAAACAGCGCGGGAGGTGAGTGAGCCGGGACAGTGAAAACAGCGCGAGAGGTGAGTGAGCCGGGACATTGAAAACAGTGCGGGAGGTGAGTGAGCCGGGACATTGAAAACAGCGCGGGAGGTGAGTGAGCCGGGACAGTGAAAACAGCGCGGGAGGAGAGTGAGCCGGGACAGTGAAAACAGCGCGAGAGCTGAGTGAGCCGGGACATTGAAAACAGTGCGGGAGGTGAGTGAGCCGGGACATTGAAAACAGCGTGGGAGGTAAGTGAGCCGGGACAGTGAAAACAGTGCGAGAGGTGAGTGAGCCGGGACAGTGAAAACAGCGCGGGAGGTGAGTGAGCCGGGACATTGAAAACAGTGCGGGAGGTGAGTGAGCCGGGACAGTGTAAACAGCGCGAGAGGTGACTGAGCCGGGACAGTGAAAACAGCGCGGGAGGAGAGATAGCCGGGACAGTGAAACCAGCACGAGAGGTGAGTGAGCCGGTACATTGAAAACAGCGCGGGAGCTGAGTGAGCCGGGACAGTGAAAACAGTGCGAGAGGTGAGTGAGCCGGGACAGTGAAAACAGCGCGGGAGATGAGTGAGCCGGGACATTGAAAACAGCGCGGGAGGTGAGTGAGCCGGGACAGTGAAAACACGCAGGAGGTGAGTGAGCCGGGACAGTGAAAACAGCGCGGGAGGAGAGTGAGCCGGGACAGTGAAAACAGCGCGGTAGGTGAGTGAGCCGGGACAGTGAAAACAGCGCGAGAGGTGAGTGAGCCGGGACAGTGAAAACAGCGCGGGAGGTGAGTGAGCCGGGACAGTGAAAACAGCGCGGGAGGTGAGTGAGCCGGGACAGTGAAAACAGCGCGGTAGGTGAGTGAGCCGGGACAGTGAAAACAGCGCGAGAGCTGAGTGAGCCGGGACAGTGAAAACAGTGCGAGAGGTGAGTGAGCCGGGACAGTGAAAACAGCGCGGGAGGTGAGTGAGCCGGGACATTGAAAACAGCGCGGGAGATGAGTGAGCCGCGACATTGAAAACAGCGCGAGAGGAGAGTGAGCCGGCACATTGAAAACAGCGCGGGAGCCGAGTGAGCCGGGACAGTGAAAACAGCGCGGGAGGTGAGTGAGCCGGGACAGTGAAAACAGCGCGGGAGCTGAGTGAGCCGGGACATTGAAAACTGCGCGGGAGGTGAGTGAGCCAGGACAGTGAAAACAGCGCGGGAGGTGAGTGAGCCGGGACATCGAAAACAGCGCGGGAGCTGAGTGAGCCGGGACATTGAAAACAGCGCGTGAGGTGAGTGAGCCGGGACAGTGAAAACAGCGCGGGAGGTGAGTGAGCCGGGACACTGAAAACAGCGCGGGAGCTGAGTGAGCAGGGACATTGAAAACAGCGCGGGAGCTGAGTGAGCCGGGACATTGAAAACAGCGCGGGAGGAGTGTGAGCCGGGACAGTGAAAACAGCGCGGGAGGTGAGTGAGCCGGGACAGTGAAAACAGCGCGGGAGGTGAGTGAGCCGGGACAGTGAAAACAGCGCGGGAGGTGAGTGAGCCGGGACAGTGAAAACAGCGCGGGAGGTGAGCGAGCCGGGACATTGAAAACAGCGCGAGAGGTGAGTGAGCGGGGAGAGTGAAAACAGCGCGGGAGGTGAGTGAGCCGGGATAGTGAAAACAGCGCGGGAAGAGAGAGAGCCGGGACAGTGAAAACAGCGCGGGAGGTGAGTAAGCCGGGATAGTGAAAACAGCGCGGGAGGAGAGAGAGCCGGGACAGTGAAAACAGCGCGAGAGGTGACTGAGCCGGGACAGTGAAAACAGCGCGGGAGCTGAGTGAGCCGGGACATTGAAAACTGCGCGAGAGGTGAGTGAGCCGGGACACTGAAAACAGCGCGGGAGGTGAGTGAGCCGGGACAGTGAAAACAGCGCGAGAGGTGAGTGAGCCGGGACATTGAAAACAGCGCGAGAGGTGACTGAACCGGGACAGTGAAAACAGCGCGGGAGGAGAGTGAGCCGGGACATTGAAAACAGCGCGGGAGGTGAGTGAGCCGGGACATTGAAAACAGCGCGAGAGGTGACTGAGCCGGGACAGTGAAAACAGGAGGAGAGTGAGCCGGGACATTGAAAACAGCGCGGGAGGTGAGTGAGCCGGGACAGTGAAAACAGCGCGGGAGCTGAGTGAGCCGCGACATTGAAAACTGCGCGAGAGGTGAGTGAGCCGGGACACTGAAAACAGCGCGGGAGGTGAGTGAGCCGGGACAGTGAAAACAGCGCGGGAGGTGAGTGAGCCGGGACAGTGAAAACAGCGCGAGAGGTGAGTGAGCGGGGAGAGTGAAAACAGCGCGGCAGGTGAGTGAGCCGGGATAGTGAAAACAGCGCGGGAGGTGAGTAAGCCGGGATAGTGAAAACAGCGCGGGAGGAGAGAAAGCCGGGACAGTGAAAACAGCGCGGGAGGTGAGTAAGCCGGGATAGTGAAAACAGCGCGGGAGGAGAGAGAGCCGGGACAGTGAAAACAGCGCGAGAGGTGAGTGAGCCGGGACATTGAAAACAGCGCGAGAGGTGAGTGAGCCGGGACAGTGTAAACAGCGCGAGAGGTGACTGAGCCGGGACAGTGAAAACAGCGCGGGAGGAGAGTGAGCCGCGACATTGAAAACAGCGCGGGAGGAGAGTGAGCCGGGACATTGAAAACAGCGTGGGAGGTGAGTGAGCCGGGACATTGAAAACAGCGCGGGAGGAGAGTGAGCCGGGACATTGAAAACTGCGCGAGAGGTGACTGAGCCGGGACATTGAAAACAGCGCGAGAGCTGAGTGAGCCGGGACATTGAAAACAGCGTGGGAGATGAGTGAGCCGGGACAGTGAAAACAGCGCGGGAGGAGAGTGAGCCGGGACAGTGAAAACAGCGCGGGAGGTGAGTGAGCCGGGACAATGAAAACAGCGTGAGAGGTGAGTGAGCCGGGACAGTGAAAACAGCTTGGGAGGTGAGTGAGCTGGGACAGTGAAAACAGCGCGAGAGGTGACTGAGCCGGGACATTGAAAACAGCGCGAGAGGAGAGTGAGCCGCGACATTGAAAACAGCTCGAGAGGTGAGTGAGCCGGGACAGTGAAAACAGTGCGGGAGGAGAGTGAGCCGGGATATTGAAAAGAGAGCGGGAGGTGAGTGAGCCGGGACAATGAAAACAGCGCGGGAGGAGAGTAAGCCGGGACAGTGAAAACAGCGCGGGAGGTGAGCGAGCCGGGACATTGAAAACAGCGCTGGAGCTGAGTGAGCCGGGACATTGAAAACAGCTCGAGAGGTGAGTGAGCCGGGACATTGAAGACAGCGCGAGAGGTGAGTGAGCCGGGACAGTGAAAACAGCGCGAGAGGTGAGTGAGCCGGGACATTGAAAACAGCGCGGGAGCTGAGTGAGCCGGGACATTGAAAACAGCTCGAGAGGTGAGTGAGCCGGGACATTGAAGACAGCGCGAGAGGTGAGTGAGCCGGGACAGTGAAAACAGCGCGAGAGGTGAGTGAGCCGGGACATTGAAAACAGCGCGGGAGCTGAGTGAGCCTGGACAGTGAAAACCGCGCGGGAGGAGAGTAAGCCGGGACAGTGAAAACAGCGCGGGAGGAGAGTGAGCCGGGACAGTGAAAACAGCGCGGGAGCTGAGTGAGCTGGGACATTGAAAACAGCGCGGGAGCTGAGTGAGCCGGGACAGTGAAAACAGCGCGGGAGGTGAGTTAGCCGGGACATTGAAAACAGCGCGAGAGGTGAGTGAGCCGGGACATTGAAAACAGCGCGGGAGGTGAGTGAGCCGGGACATTGAAAACAGCTCGAGAGGTGAGTTAGCCGGGACATTGAAAACAGCGCGAGAGGTGAGTGAGCCGGGACATTGAAAACAGTGCGGGAGGTGAGTGAGCCGGGACAATGAAAACAGCGCGAGAGGTGAGTGAGCCGGGACATTGAAAACAGCACGTGAGGTGAGTGAGCCGGGACATTGAAAACAGCGCGGGAGGTGAGTGAGCCGGGACAGTGAAAATCGCGCGGGAGCTGAGTGAGCCGGGACAGTGAAAACAGCGCGGGAGGTGAGTGAGCCGGGACAATGAAAACAGCGCGGGAGCTGAGTGAGCCGGGACATTGAAAACAGCGCGGGAGCTGAGTGAGCCGGGACATTGAAAACAGCTCGAGAGGTGAGTGAGCCGGGACATTGAAAACAGCGCGGGAGGTGAGTGAGCCGGGACATTGAAAACAGCGCGGGAGCAGAGTGAGGCGGGACAGTGAAAACAGCGTGGGGGGTGAGTGAGCTGGGACAGTTAAAACAGCGCGGGAGGTGAGTGAGCCGGGACATTGAAAACAGCGCGGGAGCTGAGTGAGCAGGACATTGAAAACAGCGCGGGAGCTGAGTGAGCCGGGACATTGAAAACAGCGCGGGAGGAGAGTGAGCCGGGACAGTGAAAACAGCGCGGGAGGTGAGTGAGCCGGGACAGTGAAAACAGCGCGGGAGGTGAGTGAGCCGGGACAGTGAAAACAGCGCGAGAGGTGAGTGAGCCGGGACAGTGAAAACAGCGCGAGAGGTGACTGAGCCGGGACAGTGAAAACAGCGCGGGAGGTGAGTGAGCCGGGATAGTGAAAACAGCGCGGGAGGAGAGAGAGCCGGGACAGTGAAAACAGCGCGAGAGGTGAGTGAGCCGCGACAGTGTAAACAGCGCGAGAGGTGACTGAGCCGGGACAGTGAAAACAGCGCGGGAGGTGTGTGAGCCGGGACAGTGAAAACAGCGCGGGAGGTGAGTGAGCCGGGACAGTGAAAACAGCGCGGGAGCTGAGTGAGCCGGTACATTGAAAACTGCGCGAGAGGTGAGTGAGCCGGGACAGTGAAAACAGCGCGGGAGGTGTGTGAGCCGGGACAGTGAAAACAGCACGGGGGGTGAGTGAGCCGGGACAGTTAAAACAGCGCGGGGGGTGAGTGAGCTGGGACAGTTAAAACAGCGCGGGAGGTGAGTGAGCCGGGAGAGTGAAAACAGCGCGGGAGGAGAGATAGCCGGGACAGTGAAACCAGCGCGAGAGGTGAGTGAGCCGGGACATTGAAAACAACGCGGGAGGAGAGAGAGCCGGGAAAGTGAAAACAGCGCGGGAGGAGAGTGAGCCGGGACAGGGAAAACAGCGCGGGAGGAGAGTGAGCCGGGACAGTGAAAACAGCGCGGGAGCTGAGTGAGCCGGGACATTGAAAACAGCGCGGGAGCTGAGTGAGCCGGGACATTGAAAACAGCGCGGGAGGTGAGTGAGCCGGGACAGTGAAAACAGCGCGGGAGGTGAGTGAGCCGGGACAGTGAAAACAGCGCGGGAGCTGAGTGAGCCGGGACAGTGAAAACAGCGCGGGAGGTGAGTGAGCCGGGACAGTGAAAACAGCGCGGGAGGTGAGTGAGCCGGGACAGTGAAAACAGCGCGGGAGGTGAGTGAGCCGGGACATTGAAAACAGTGCGGGAGGTGTGTGAGCCGGGACATTGAAAACAGCGCGGGAGGAGAGTGAGCCGGGACAGGGAAAACAGCGCGAGAGGTGAGTGAGCCGGGACATTGAAAACAGCACGTGAGGTGAGTGAGCCGGGACATTGAAAACAGCGCGGGAGGTGAGTGAGCCGGGACAGTGAAAATCGCGCGGGAGCTGAGTGAGCCGGGACAGTGAAAACAGCGCGGGAGGTGAGTGAGCCGGGACAATGAAAACAGCGCGGGAGCTGAGTGAGCCGGGACATTGAAAACAGCGCGGGAGCTGAGTGAGCCGGGACATTGAAAACAGCTCGAGAGGTGAGTGAGCCGGGACATTGAAAACAGCGCGGGAGGTGAGTGAGCCGGGACATTGAAAACAGCGCGGGAGCAGAGTGAGGCGGGACAGTGAAAACAGCGTGGGGGGTGAGTGAGCTGGGACAGTTAAAACAGCGCGGGAGGTGAGTGAGCCGGGACATTGAAAACAGCGCGGGAGCTGAGTGAGCAGGACATTGAAAACAGCGCGGGAGCTGAGTGAGCCGGGACATTGAAAACAGCGCGGGAGGAGAGTGAGCCGGGACAGTGAAAACAGCGCGGGAGGTGAGTGAGCCGGGACAGTGAAAACAGCGCGGGAGGTGAGTGAGCCGGGACAGTGAAAACAGCGCGAGAGGTGAGTGAGCCGGGACAGTGAAAACAGCGCGAGAGGTGACTGAGCCGGGACAGTGAAAACAGCGCGGGAGGTGAGTGAGCCGGGATAGTGAAAACAGCGCGGGAGGAGAGAGAGCCGGGACAGTGAAAACAGCGCGAGAGGTGAGTGAGCCGCGACAGTGTAAACAGCGCGAGAGGTGACTGAGCCGGGACAGTGAAAACAGCGCGGGAGGTGTGTGAGCCGGGACAGTGAAAACAGCGCGGGAGGTGAGTGAGCCGGGACAGTGAAAACAGCGCGGGAGCTGAGTGAGCCGGTACATTGAAAACTGCGCGAGAGGTGAGTGAGCCGGGACAGTGAAAACAGCGCGGGAGGTGTGTGAGCCGGGACAGTGAAAACAGCACGGGGGGTGAGTGAGCCGGGACAGTTAAAACAGCGCGGGGGGTGAGTGAGCTGGGACAGTTAAAACAGCGCGGGAGGTGAGTGAGCCGGGAGAGTGAAAACAGCGCGGGAGGAGAGATAGCCGGGACAGTGAAACCAGCGCGAGAGGTGAGTGAGCCGGGACATTGAAAACAACGCGGGAGGAGAGAGAGCCGGGAAAGTGAAAACAGCGCGGGAGGAGAGTGAGCCGGGACAGGGAAAACAGCGCGGGAGGAGAGTGAGCCGGGACAGTGAAAACAGCGCGGGAGCTGAGTGAGCCGGGACATTGAAAACAGCGCGGGAGCTGAGTGAGCCGGGACATTGAAAACAGCGCGGGAGGTGAGTGAGCCGGGACAGTGAAAACAGCGCGGGAGGTGAGTGAGCCGGGACAGTGAAAACAGCGCGGGAGCTGAGTGAGCCGGGACAGTGAAAACAGCGCGGGAGGTGAGTGAGCCGGGACAGTGAAAACAGCGCGGGAGGTGAGTGAGCCGGGACAGTGAAAACAGCGCGGGAGGTGAGTGAGCCGGGACATTGAAAACAGTGCGGGAGGTGTGTGAGCCGGGACATTGAAAACAGCGCGGGAGGAGAGTGAGCCGGGACAGGGAAAACAGCGCGGTAGGAGAGTGAGCCGGGACAGTGAAAACAGCGCGGGAGCTGAGTGAGCCGGGACATTGAAAACAGCGCGGGAGCTGAGTGAGCCGGGACAGTGAAAACAGCGAGGGAGGTGAGTGAGCCGGGACATTGAAAACAGCGCGGCAGCTGAGTGAGCCGGGACATTGAAAACAGCGCGGGAGGAGAGTGAGCCGGGACAGTGAAAACAGCGCGGGAGCTGAGGGAGCCGGGACATTGAAAACAGCGTGAGAGGTGAGTGAGCCGGGACAGTGAAAACAGCGCGGGAGGTGAGTGAGCCGGGACAGTGAATACAGCGCGAGAGATGACTGAGCCGGGACATTGAAAACAGCGCGGGAGGTGAGTGAGCCGGGACAGTGAAAACAGCGCGAGAGGTGAGTGAGCCGGGACAGTGAAAACAGCGCGAGAGGAGAGTGAGCCGGGACAGTGAAAACAGCGCGAGAGGTGAGTGAGCCGGGATAGTGAAAACAGCGCGGGAGGTGAGTGAGCCGGGACATTGAAAACAGCGCGGGAGCTGAGTGAGCCGGGACAGTGAAAACAGCGCGGGAGGTGAGTGAACCGGGACACAGAAAACAGTGCGGGAGTTGAGTGAGCCGGATCATTGAAAACAGCGCGGGAGCTGAGTGAGCCGGGACAGTGAAAACAGCGCGGGAGGTGAGTGAGCCGGGACAGTGAAAACAGCGCGGGAGGTGAGTGTGCCAGGACAGTGAAAACAGCGCGGGAGGTGAGTGAGCCTGGACATTGAAAACAGCGCGGGAGCTGAGTGAGCCGGGACATTGAAAACAGCGCGGGAGGTAAGGGAGCCGGGACATTGAAAACAGCGCGGGAGCTGAGTGAGCCGGGACATTGAAAACAGCGCGGGAGCTGAGGGAGCCGGGACATTGAAAACAGCGCGGGAGCTGAGTGAGCCGGGACAGTGAAAACAGCGCGGGAGGAGAGTGAGCCGGGACAGTGAAAACAGCGCGGGAGCTGAGTGAGCCGGGACATTGAAAACAGCGCGGGAGCTAAGTGAGCCGGGACAGTGAAAACAGAGCAGGAGGAGAGTGAGCCGGGACAGTGAAAACAGCGCGGGAGGTGAGTGAGCCGGGACAGTGAAAACAGCGCGGGAGGTGAGTGAGCTGGGACAGTGAAAACAGCGCGTGAGGAGAGTGAGCTGGGACAGTGAAAACAGCGCGGGAGGTGAGTGAGCCGGGACAGTGAAAACAGCGCGGGAGGAGAGTGAGCCGGGACAGTGAAAACAGCGCGGGAGCTGAGTGAGCCGGGACATTGAAAACAGCGCGGGAGGAGAGTGAGCCGGGACAGTGAAAACAGCGCGGGTGGTGAGTGAGCCGGGACAGTGAAAACAGCGCGGGAGGTGAGTGAGCCGGGACAGTGAAAACAGAGCGGGAGGAGAGTGAGCCGGGACAGTGAAAACAGTGCGGGAGGTGAGTGAGCCGGGACAGTGAAAACAGCGCGTGAGGAGAGTGAGCTGGGACAGTGAAAACAGCGCGGGAGGAGAGTGAGCCGGGACAGTGAAAACAGCGCGGGAGGTGAGTGAGCCGGGACAATGAAAACAGCGTGAGAGTTGAGTGAGCCGGGACAGTGAAAACAGCGCGAGAGGTGAGTGAGCCGGGACATTGAAAACAGCGCGGGAGGTGAGGGAGCCGGGACATTGAAAACAGCGCGGGAGGTGAGTAAGCCGGGACAGTGAAAACAGCGCGGGAGGTGTGTGAGCCGGGACAGTGAAAACAGCGTGGGGGGTGAGTGAGCCGGGACAGTGAAAACAGCGCGGGAGGTGAGTGAGCCGGGACATTGAAAACAGCGGGGGAGGTGAGTAATCCGGGACAGTGAAAACAGCGCGGGAGGAGAGTGAGCCGGGACAGTGAAAACAGCGCGGGACGTGAGTAGGCCGGGACATTGAAAACAGCGCGGGAGGTGAGTGAGCCGGGACAGTGAAAACAGCGCGGGAGGAGAGTGAGCCGGGACATTGAAAACAGCGCGGTAGGTGAGTGAGCCGGGACAGTGAAAACAGCGCGAGAGGTGAGTGAGCCGGGACAGTGAAAACAGCGCGAGAGGTGAGTGAGCCGGGACAGTGAAAACAGCGCGGGAGCTGAGTGAGCCGGGACAGTGAAAACAGCGCGGGAGGTGAGTGAGCCGGGACAGTGAAAACAGCGCGGAAGGTGAGTGAGCCGGGACATTGAAAACAGCGCGGGAGGTGAGTGAGCCGGGACAGTGAAAACAGCGCGGGAGGAGAGAGAGCCGGGACAGTGAAAACAGCGCGGGAGGTGACTGAGCCGGGACAGTGAAAACAGCGCGGGAGGTGAGTGAGTCGGGATAGTGAAAACAGGGCGGGAGGAGAGAGAGCCGGGACAGTGAAAACAGCGCGAGAGGTGAGTGAGCCGGGACAGTGTAAACAGCGCGAGACGTGACTGAGCCGGGACAGTGAAAACAGCGCGGGAGGTGAGTGAGCCGGGACATTGAAAACAGCGCGAGAGGTGAGTGTGCCGGAACAGTGAAAACAGCGCGAGAGGTGACTGAGCCGGGACAGTGAAAACAGCGTGGGAGGTGAGCGAGCCGGGACATTGACAACAGCGCGGGAGGTGAGTGAGCCTGGACAGTGAAAACAGCGCGGGAGCTGAGTGAGCCGGGACATTGAAAACAGCGCGGGAGCTGAGTGAGCCGGGACAGTGAAAACAGCGCGGGAGGAGAGTGAGCCGGGACAGTGAAAACAGCGCGGGAGCTGAGTGAGCCGGGACATTGAAAACAGCGCGGGAGCTAAGTGAGCCGGGACAGTGAAAACAGAGCAGGAGGAGAGTGAGCCGGGACAGTGAAAACAGCGCGGGAGGTGAGTGAGCCGGGACAGTGAAAACAGCGCGGGAGGTGAGTGAGCCGGGACAGTGAAAACAGCGCGTGAGGAGAGTGAGCTGGGACAGTGAAAACAGCGCGGGAGGTGAGTGAGCCGGGACAGTGAAAACAGCGCGGGAGGAGAGTGAGCCGGGACAGTGAAAACAGCGCGGGAGCTGAGTGAGCCTGGACATTGAAAACAGCGCGGGAGGTAAGGGAGCCGGGACATTGAAAACAGCGCGGGAGCTGAGTGAGCCGGGACATTGAAAACAGCGCGGGAGCTGAGTGAGCCGGGACAGTGAAAACAGAGCGGGAGGAGAGTGAGCCGGGACAGTGAAAACAGCGCGGGAGGTGAGTGAGCCGGGACAGTGAAAACAGCGCGGGAGGTGAGTGAGCCGGGACAGTGAAAACAGAGCGGGAGGAGAGTGAGCCGGGACAGTGAAAACAGTGCGGGAGGTGAGTGAGCCGGGACAGTGAAAACAGCGCGTGAGGAGAGTGAGCTGGGACAGTGAAAACAGCGCGGGAGGAGAGTGAGCCGGGACAGTGAAAACAGCGCGGGAGGTGAGTGAGCCGGGACAATGAAAACAGCGTGAGAGTTGAGTGAGCCGGGACAGTGAAAACAGCGCGGGAGGAGAGTGAGCCGGGACAATGAAAACAGCGCGGGAGGTGAGTGAGCCGGGACAATGAAAACAGCGCGGGAGGTGAGTGAGCCGGGACAGTGAAAACAGCGCGGGAGGTGAGTGAGCCGGGACAATGAAAACAGCGCGGGAGGTGAGTGAGCCGGGACAGTGAAAACAGCGCGGGAGGTGAGTGAGCCGGGACATTGAAAACAGCGCGGGAGGTGAGTGAGCCGGGACAGTGAAAACAGCGCGAGAGATGACTGAGCCGGGACATTGAAAACAGCGCGAGGGTTGAGTGAGCCGGGACAGTGAAAACAGCGCGGGAGGTGAGTGAGCCGGGACAGTGAAAACAGCGCGAGAGATGACTGAGCCGGGACATTGAAAACAGCGCATGAGGTGAGTGAGCCGGGACAGTGAAAACAGCGCGGGAGGTGAGTGAGCCGGGACATTGAAAACAGCGCGGGAGCTGAGTGAGCCTGGACATTGAAAACAGTGCGGGAGGTGAGTGAGCCGGGACAGTGAAAACAGCGCGGGAGCTGAGTGAGCCGGGACATTGAAAACAGTGCGGGAGCTGAGTGAGCCGGGACATTGAAAACAGTGCGGGAGGTGAGTGAGCCGGGACAGTGAAAACAGTGCGAGAGGTGAGTGAGCCGGGACATTGAAAACAGCGCGAGAGGTGAGTGAGCCGGGACAGTGAAAACAGCGCGGGAGGTGAGTGAGCCGGCACATTGAAAACAGCGTGAGAGGAGAGTGAGCCGGGACATTGAAAACAGCGCGGGAGGTGAGTGTGCCGGGACAGTGAAAACAGCGCGGGAGGTGAGTGAGCCAGGACAGTGAAAACAGCGCGGGAGCTGAGTGAGCCGGGACAGTTAAAACAGCGCGAGAGGTGAGTGAGCCGGGACATTGAAAACAGCGCGGGAGGTGAGGGAGCCGGGACATTGAAAACAGCGCGGGAGGTGAGTAAGCCGGGACAGTGAAAACAGCGCGGGAGGTGTGTGAGCCGGGACAGTGAAAACAGCGCGGGGGGGTGAGTGAGCCGGGACAGTGAAAACAGCGCGGGAGGTGAGTGAGCCGGGACATTGAAAACAGCGGGGGAGGTGAGTAATCCGGGACAGTGAAAACAGCGCGGGAGGAGAGTGAGCCGGGACAGTGAAAACAGCGCGGGACGTGAGTAGGCCGGGACATTGAAAACAGCGCGGGAGGTGAGTGAGCCGGGACAGTGAAAACAGCGCGGGAGGAGAGTGAGCCGGGACATTGAAAACAGCGCGGTAGGTGAGTGAGCCGGGACAGTGAAAACAGCGCGGGAGGTGAGTGAGCCGGGACAGTGAAAACAGCGCGGAAGGTGAGTGAGCCGGGACATTGAAAACAGCGCGGGAGGTGAGTGAGCCGGGACAGTGAAAACAGCGCGGGAGGAGAGAGAGCCGGGACAGTGAAAACAGCGCGGGAGGTGACTGAGCCGGGACAGTGAAAACAGCGCGGGAGGTGAGTGAGTCGGGATAGTGAAAACAGGGCGGGAGGAGAGAGAGCCGGGACAGTGAAAACAGTGCGAGAGGTGAGTGAGCCGGGACAGTGTAAACAGCGCGAGAGGTGACTGAGCCGGGACAGTGAAAACAGCGCGGGAGGTGAGTGAGCCGGGACATTGAAAACAGCGCGAGAGGTGAGTGTGCCGGAATAGTGAAAACAGCGCGAGAGGTGACTGAGCCGGGACAGTGAAAACAGCGTGGGAGGTGAGCGAGCCGGGACATTGACAACAGCGCGGGAGGTGAGTGAGCCTGGACAGTGAAAACAGCGCGGGAGGTGAGTGAGCCGGGACAATGAAAACAGCGCGAGAGTTGAGTGAACCGGGACATTGAGAACAGCGCGAGAGGTGAGTGTGCCGGAACAGTGAAAACAGCGCGAGAGGTGACTGAGCCGGGACAGTGAAAACAGCGTGGGAGGTGAGCGAGCCGGGACAGTGAAAACAGCGCTGGAGCTGAGTGAGCCGGGACATTGAAAACAGCGCGGGAGGAGAGAGAGCCGGGACAGTGAAAACAGCGCGGGAGGAGAGTGAGCCGGGACAGGGAAAACAGCGCGGGAGCTGAGTGAGCCGGGACATTGAAAACAGCGCGGGAGGTGAGTGAGCCGGGACAGGGAAAACAGCGCGGGAGGAGAGTGAGCCGGGACGAGAGAGAGCCGGGACAGTGAAAACAGCGCGGGAGGAGAGTGAGCCGGGACGAGAGTGAGCCGGGACAGTGAAAACAGCGCGGGAGCTGAGTGAGCCGGGACAGTGAAAACAGCGCGGGAGGTGAGTGAGCCGGGACAGTGAAAACAGCGCGGGAGGTGAGTGAGCCGGGACAGTGAAAACAGCGCGGGAGGTGAGTGAGCCGGGACAGTGAAAACAGCGCGGGAGGTGAGTGAGCCGGGTCATTGAAAACAGCGCGAGAGGTGAGTGAGCCGGGACATTGAAAACAGTGCGGGAGGTGTGTGAGCCGGGACATTGAAAACAGCGCGGGAGGAGAGTGAGCCGGGACAGGGAAAACAGCGCGGGAGGAGAGTGAGCCGGGACAGGGAAAACAGCGCGGTAGGAGAGTGAGCCGGGACAGTGAAAACAGCGCGGGAGCTGAGTGAGCCGGGACATTGAAAACAGCGCGGGAGCTGAGTGAGCCGGGACAGTGAAAACAGCGAGGGAGGTGAGTGAGCCGGGACATTGAAAACAGCGCGAGAGGTGAGTGAGCCGGGAGATTGAAAACAGCGCGGGAGGTGAGTGAGCCGGGACAGTGAAAACAGCGCGAGAGGTGAGTGAGCCGGGACAGTGAAAACCGCGCGGGAGGTGAGTGAGCTGGGACATTGAAAACAGCTCGAGAGGTGAGTGAGCCGGGACATTGAAAACAGCGCGGGAGGTGAATGAGCCGGGACATTGAAAACAGCGCGGCAGCTGAGTGAGCCGGGACATTGAAAACAGCGCGGGAGGAGAGTGAGCCGGGACAGTGAAAACAGCGCGGGAGGTGAGTGAGCCGGGACAGTGAATACAGCGCGAGAGATGACTGAGCCGGGACATTGAAAACAGCGTGAGAGGTGAGTGAGCCGGGACAGTGAAAACAGCGCGGGAGGTGAGTGAGCCGGGACAGTGAATACAGCGCGAGAGATGACTGAGCCGGGACATTGAAAACAGCGCGGGAGGTGAGTGAGCCGGGACAGTGAAAACAGCGCGAGAGGTGAGTGAGCCGGGACAGTGAAAACAGCGCGAGAGGAGAGTGAGCCGGGACAGTGAAAACAGCGCGAGAGGTGAGTGAGCCGGGATAGTGAAAAAAGCGCGGGAGGTGAGTGAGCCGGGACATTGAAAACAGCGCGGGAGCTGAGTGAGCCGGGACAGTGAAAACAGCGCGGGAGGTGAGTGAACCGGGACACAGAAAACAGTGCGGGAGTTGAGTGAGCCGGATCATTGAAAACAGCGCGGGAGCTGAGTGAGCCGGGACAGTGAAAACAGCGCGGGAGGTGAGTGAGCCGGGACAGTGAAAACAGCGCGGGAGGTGAGTGTGCCAGGACAGTGAAAACAGCGCGGGAGGTGAGTGAGCCTGGACATTGAAAACAGCGCGGGAGCTGAGTGAGCCGGGACATTGAAAACAGCGCGGTAGCTGAGGGAGCCGGGACATTGAAAACAGCGCGGGAGGAGAGTGAGCCGGGACAGTGAAAACAGCGCGGGAGCTGAGTGAGCCTGGACATTGAAAACAGCGCGGGAGGTAAGGGAGCCGGGACATTGAAAACAGCGCGGGAGCTGAGTGAGCCGGGACATTGAAAACAGCGCGGGAGCTGAGTGAGCCGGGACAGTGAAAACAGAGCGGGAGGAGAGTGAGCCGGGACAGTGAAAACAGCGCGGGAGGTGAGTGAGCCGGGACAGTGAAAACAGCGCGGGAGGTGAGTGAGCCGGGACAGTGAAAACAGAGCGGGAGGAGAGTGAGCCGGGACAGTGAAAACAGTGCGGGAGGTGAGTGAGCCGGGACAGTGAAAACAGCGCGTGAGGAGAGTGAGCTGGGACAGTGAAAACAGCGCGGGAGGAGAGTGAGCCGGGACAGTGAAAACAGCGCGGGAGGTGAGTGAGCCGGGACAATGAAAACAGCGTGAGAGTTGAGTGAGCCGGGACAGTGAAAACAGCGCGGGAGGAGAGTGAGCCGGGACAATGAAAACAGCGCGGGAGGTGAGTGAGCCGGGACAATGAAAACAGCGCGGGAGGTGAGTGAGCCGGGACAGTGAAAACAGCGCGGGAGGTGAGTGAGCCGGCACAGTGAAAACAGCGCGAGAGATGACTGAGCCGGGACATTGAAAACAGCGCGGGAGGTGAGTGAGCCGGGACAGTGAAAACAGCGCGAGAGATGACTGAGCCGGGACATTGAAAACAGCGCATGAGGTGAGTGAGCCGGGACAGTGAAAACAGCGCGGGAGGTGAGTGAGCCGGGACATAGAAAACAGCGCGGGAGCTGAGTGAGCCTGGACATTGAAAACAGTGCGGGAGGTGAGTGAGCCGGGACAGTGAAAACAGCGCGGGAGCTGAGTGAGCCGGGACATTGAAAACAGTGCGGGAGCTGAGTGAGCCGGGACATTGAAAACAGTGCGGGAGGTGAGTGAGCCGGGACAGTGAAAACAGTGCGAGAGGTGAGTGAGCCGGGACATTGAAAACAGCGCGGGA
Source organism: Scyliorhinus torazame (assembly GCF_047496885.1). Lineage (NCBI taxonomy): Eukaryota > Metazoa > Chordata > Chondrichthyes > Carcharhiniformes > Scyliorhinidae > Scyliorhinus > Scyliorhinus torazame. The sequence continues at coordinate 32,703,089 of NC_092737.1, read as the reverse complement.
GGTGAGTGAGCCGGGACAGTGAAAACAGCGCGAGAGGAGAGTGAGCCGGGACATTGAAAACAGCGCGGGAGGTGAGTGTGCCGGGACAGTGAAAACAGCGCGGGAGGTGAGTGAGCCAGGACAGTGAAAACAGCGCGGGAGCTGAGTGAGCCGGGACAGTTAAAACAGCGCGAGAGGTGAGTGAGCCGGGACATTGAAAACAGCGCGGGAGGTGAGGGAGCCGGGACATTGAAAACAGCGCGGGAGGTGAGTAAGCCGGGACAGTGAAAACAGCGCGGGAGGTGTGTGAGCCGGGACAGTGAAAACAGCGCGGGGGGTGAGTGAGCCGGGACAGTGAAAACAGCGCGGGAGGTGAGTGAGCCGGGACATTGAAAACAGCGCGGGAGGTAAGGGAGCCGGGACATTGAAAACAGCGCGGGAGCTGAGTGAGCCGGGACATTGAAAACAGCGCGGGAGCTGAGTGAGCCGGGACAGTGAAAACAGAGCGGGAGGAGAGTGAGCCGGGACAGTGAAAACAGCGCGGGAGGTGAGTGAGCCGGGACAGTGAAAACAGCGCGGGAGGTGAGTGAGCCGGGACAGTGAAAACAGAGCGGGAGGAGAGTGAGCCGGGACAGTGAAAACAGTGCGGGAGGTGAGTGAGCCGGGACAGTGAAAACAGCGCGTGAGGAGAGTGAGCTGGGACAGTGAAAACAGCGCGGGAGGAGAGTGAGCCGGGACAGTGAAAACAGCGCGGGAGGTGAGTGAGCCGGGACAATGAAAACAGCGTGAGAGTTGAGTGAGCCGGGACAGTGAAAACAGCGCGGGAGGAGAGTGAGCCGGGACAATGAAAACAGCGCGGGAGGTGAGTGAGCCGGGACAATGAAAACAGCGCGGGAGGTGAGTGAGCCGGGACAGTGAAAACAGCGCGGGAGGTGAGTGAGCCGGGACAATGAAAACAGCGCGGGAGGTGAGTGAGCCGGGACAGTGAAAACAGCGCGGGAGGTGAGTGAGCCGGGACATTGAAAACAGCGCGGGAGGTGAGTGAGCCGGGACAGTGAAAACAGCGCGAGAGATGACTGAGCCGGGACATTGAAAACAGCGCGAGAGGTGAGTGAGCCGGGACAGTGAAAACAGCGCGGGAGGTGAGTGAGCCGGGACAGTGAAAACAGCGCGAGAGATGACTGAGCCGGGACATTGAAAACAGCGCGGGAGGTGAGTGAGCCGGGACAGTGAAAACAGCGCGAGAGATGACTGAGCCGGGACATTGAAAACAGCGCATGAGGTGAGTGAGCCGGGACAGTGAAAACAGCGCGGGAGGTGAGTGAGCCGGGACATTGAAAACAGCGCGGGAGCTGAGTGAGCCTGGACATTGAAAACAGTGCGGGAGGTGAGTGAGCCGGGACAGTGAAAACAGCGCGGGAGCTGAGTGAGCCGGGACATTGAAAACAGTGCGGGAGCTGAGTGAGCCGGGACATTGAAAACAGTGCGGGAGGTGAGTGAGCCGGGACAGTGAAAACAGTGCGAGAGGTGAGTGAGCCGGGACATTGAAAACAGCGCGAGAGGTGAGTGAGCCGGGACAGTGAAAACAGCGCGGGAGGTGAGTGAGCCGGCACATTGAAAACAGCGCGAGAGGAGAGTGAGCCGGCACATTGAAAACAGCGCGGGAGGTGAGTGTGCCGGGACAGTGAAAACAGCGCGGGAGGTGAGTGAGCCAGGACAGTGAAAACAGCGCGGGAGCTGAGTGAGCCGGGACAGTTAAAACAGCGCGAGAGGTGAGTGAGCCGGGACATTGAAAACAGCGCGGGAGGTGAGGGAGCCGGGACATTGAAAACAGCGCGGGAGGTGAGTAAGCCGGGACAGTGAAAACAGCGCGGGAGGTGTGTGAGCCGGGACAGTGAAAACAGCGCGGGGGGTGAGTGAGCCGGGACAGTGAAAACAGCGCGGGAGGTGAGTGAGCCGGGACATTGAAAACAGCGGGGGAGGTGAGTAATCCGGGACAGTGAAAACAGCGCGGGAGGAGAGTGAGCCGGGACAGTGAAAACAGTGCGGGACGTGAGTAGGCCGGGACATTGAAAACAGCGCGGGAGGTGAGTGAGCCGGGACAGTGAAAACAGCGCGGGAGGAGAGTGAGCCGGGACATTGAAAACAGCGCGGTAGGTGAGTGAGCCGGGACAGTGAAAACAGCGCGAGAGGTGAGTGAGCCGGGACAGTGAAAACAGCGCGAGAGGTGAGTGAGCCGGGACATTGAAAAGAGCGCGGGAGGAGAGAGAGCCGGGACAGTGTAAACAGCGCGAGAGGTGAGTGAGCCGGGACAGTGAAAACAGCGCGGGAGCTGAGTGAGCCGGGACAGTGAAAACAGCGCGGGAGGTGAGTGAGCCGGAACAGTGAAAACAGCGCGGAAGGTGAGTGAGCCGGGACATTGAAAACAGCGCGGGAGGTGAGTGAGCCGGGACAGTGAAAACAGCGCGGGAGGAGAGAGAGCCGGGACAGTGAAAACAGCGCGGGAGGTGACTGAGCCGGGACAGTGAAAACAGCGCGGGAGGTGAGTGAGTCGGGATAGTGAAAACAGGGCGGGAGGAGAGAGAGCCGGGACAGTGAAAACAGCGCGAGAGGTGAGTGAGCCGGGACAGTGTAAACAGCGCGAGAGGTGACTGAGCCGGGACAGTGAAAACAGCGCGGGAGGTGAGTGAGCCGGGACATTGAAAACAGCGCGAGAGGTGAGTGTGCCGGAACAGTGAAAACAGCGCGAGAGGTGACTGAGCCGGGACAGTGAAAACAGCGTGGGAGGTGAGCGAGCCGGGACATTGACAACAGCGCGGGAGGTGAGTGAGCCTGGACAGTGAAAACAGCGCGGGAGGTGAGTGAGCCGGGACAATGAAAACAGCGCGAGAGGTGAGTGAGCCGGGACATTGAAAACAGCGCGAGAGGTGAGTGTGCCGGAACAGTGAAAACAGCGCGAGAGGTGACTGAGCCGGGACAGTGAAAACAGCGTGGGAGGTGAGCGAGCCGGGACAGTGAAAACAGCGCTGGAGCTGAGTGAGCCGGGACATTGAAAACAGCGCGGGAGGAGAGAGAGCCGGGACAGTGAAAACAGCGCGGGAGGAGAGTGAGCCGGGACAGGGAAAACAGCGCGGGAGCTGAGTGAGCCGGGACATTGAAAACAGCGCGGGAGGAGAGTGAGCCGGGACAGGGAAAACAGCGCGGGAGGAGAGTGAGCCGGGACGAGAGAGAGCCGGGACAGTGAAAACAGCGCGGGAGGAGAGTGAGCCGGGACGAGAGTGAGCCGGGACAGTGAAAACAGCGCGGGAGCTGAGTGAGCCGGGACAGTGAAAACAGCGCGAGAGGTGAGTGAGCCGGGACATTGAAAACAGCGCGAGAGGTGAGTGAGCCGGGACATTGGAAACAGCGCTAGGGGTGAGTGATCCGGGACATTGAAAACAGCGCGAGAGGTGAGTGAGCCGGGACATTGAAAACAGCGCGGGAGCTGAGTGAGCCAGGACAGCGAAAACCGCGCGGGATGTGAGTGAGCCGGGACATTGAAAACAGTCGAGAGGTGAGTGTGCCGGAACAGTGAAAACAGCGCGAGAGGTGACTGAGCCGGGACAGTGAAAACAGCGTGGGAGGTGAGCGAGCCGGGACAGTGAAAACAGCGCTGGAGCTGAGTGAGCCGGGACATTGAAAACAGCGCGGGAGGAGAGAGAGCCGGGACAGTGAAAACAGCGCGGGAGGAGAGTGAGCCGGGACAGGGAAAACAGCGCGGGAGCTGAGTGAGCCGGGACATTGAAAACAGCGCGGGAGGAGAGTGAGCCGGGACAGGGAAAACAGCGCGGGAGGAGAGTGAGCCGGGACGAGAGAGAGCCGGGACAGTGAAAACAGCGCGGGAGGAGAGTGAGCCGGGACAGGGAAAACAGTGCGGGAGGAGAGTGAGCCGGGACGAGAGTGAGCCGGGACAGTGAAAACAGCGCGGGAGCTGAGTGAGCCGGGACAGTGAAAACAGCGCGAGAGGTGAGTGAGCCGGGACATTGAAAACAGCGCGAGAGGTGAGTGAGCCGGGACATTGGAAACAGCGCGAGGGGTGAGTGAGCCGGGACATTGAAAACAGCGCGAGAGGTGAGTGAGCCGGGACATTGAAAACAGCGCGGGAGCTGAGTGAGCCAGGACAGCGAAAACCGCGCGGGATGTGAGTGAGCCGGGACATTGAAAACAGTCGAGAGGTGAGTGAGACGGGACATTGAAAACAGCGCGGGAGGAGAGTGAGCCGGGACAGTGAAAACAGCGCGGGAGGTGAGTGAGCCGGGACAGTGAAAACAGCGCGGGAGGTGAGTGAGCCGGGACAGTGAAAACAGCGCGAGAGATGACTGAGCCGGGACATTGAAAACAGCGCGGGAGGAGAGTGAGCCGGGACAGTGAAAACAGCGCGGAAGGTGAGTGAGCCGGGACAGTGAAAACAGCGCGGGAGGAGAGAGAGCCGGGACAGTGAAAACAGCGCGGGAGCTGAGTGAGCCGGGACAGTGAAAACAGCGCGGGAGGAGAGACAGCCGGGACAGTGAAAACAGCGTGGGAGGTGAGCGAGCCGGGACAGTGAAAACCGCGGGAGGTGAGTGAGCCGGGACATTGAAAACAGCGCGGGAGCTGAGTGAGCCGGGACATTGAAAACAGCGCGGGAGGAGAGAAAGCCGGGACAGTGAAAACAACGAGGGAGGAGAGTGAGCCGGGACAGGGAAAACAGCGCGGTAGGAGAGTGAGCCGGGACAGTGAAAACCGCGCGGGAGGTGAGTGAGCTGGGACATTGAAAACAGCTCGAGAGGTGAGTGAGCCGGGAGATTGAAAACAGCGCGGGAGCTGAGTGAGCCGGGACATTGAAAGCAGAGCGGGAGGAGAGTGAGCCGGGACAGTGAAAACAGCGCGGGAGGAGAGTGAGCCGGGAAAGTGAAAACAGTGCGGGAGGTGAGTGAGCCGGGACAATGAAAACAGCGTGAGAGGTGAGTGAGCCGGGACAGTGAAAACAGCGCGGGAGGTGAGTGAGCCGGGACAGTAAAAACAGCGCGGGAGCTGAGTGAGCAGGGACAGTGAAAACAGCGCGGGAGGTGAGTGAGCCGGGACAGTGAAAACAGCGCGGGAGGTGAGTGAGCCGGGACAGTGAAAACAGCGCGGGAGCGGTGTGAGCAGGGACAGTGAAAACAGCGCGGGAGGAGAGTGAGCCGGGACAATGAAAACAGCGTGAGAGGTGAGTGAGCCGGGACAGTGAAAACAGCGCGGGAGGTGAGTGAGCTGGGACAGTGAAAACAGCGCGAGAGGTGACTGAGCCGGGACATTGAAAACAGCGCGGGAGGAGAGTGAGCCGGGACATTGAAAACAGCGCGAGAGGAGAGTGAGCCGGGACATTGAAAACAGCGCGAGAGGAGAGTGAGCCGGGACATTGAAAACAGCGCGAGAGGAGAGTGAGCCGGGACATTGAAAACAGCGCGAGAGGAGAGTGAGCCGGGACATTGAAAACAGCGCAAGAGGAGAGTGAGCCGGGACAGTGAAAACAGCGTGGGAGCTGAGTGAGCCGGGACATTGAAAACAGCGCGAGAGGTGAGTGAGCCGGGACATTGAAAACAGTGCGGGAGGTGAGTGAGCCGGGACATTGAAAACAGCACGGGAGCTGAGTGAGCCGGGACAGTGAAAATCGCGCGGGAGGTGAGTGAGCTGGGACATTGAAAACAGCTCGAGAGGTGAGTGAGCCGGGACATTGAAAACAGCGCGGGAGGTGAGTGAGCCGGGACATTGAAAACAGCGCGGGAGCTGAGTGAGGCGGGACAGTGAAAACAGCGCGGGAGGTGAGTGAGCCGGGACAGTGAAAACAGCGCGTGAGGAGAGTGAGCCGGGACATTGAAAACAGCTCGGGAGCTGAGTGAGCCGGGACAGTGAAAACAGGGCGCGAGGTGAGTGAGCCGGCACATTGAAAACAGCGCGAGGGGAGAATGAGCCGGGACATTGAAAACAGCGCGGGAGCTGAGTGAGGCGGGACAGTGAAAACAGCGCGGGAGGTGAGTGAGCCGGGACAGTGAAAACAGCGCGTGAGGAGAGTGAGCCGGGACATTGAAAACAGCTCGGGAGCTGAGTGAGCCGGGACAGTGAAAACAGGGCGCGAGGTGAGTGAGCCGGCACATTGAAAACAGCGCGAGGGGAGAATGAGCCGGGACATTGAAAACAGCGCGGGAGGTGAGTGAGCCGGGACAGTGAAAACAGCGCGAGAGGTGAGTGAGCCGGGACAGTGAAAACAGCGCGAGAGGTGAGTGAGCCAGGACAGTGAAAACAGCGCGGGAGGAGAGAGAGCCGGGACAGTGAAAACAGCGCGGGAGGAGAGTGAGCCGGGACAGTGAAAACAGCGCGGGAGGTGAGTGAGCCAGGACAGTGAAAACAGCGCGGGAGGTGAGTGAGCCGGGATAGTGAAAACAGCGCGAGAGGTGAGTGAGCCAGGACAGTGAAAACAGCGCGGGAGGTGAGTGAGCCAGGACAGTGAAAACAGCGCGAGAGGTGAGTGAGCCAGGACAGTGAAAACAGCGCGGGAGGTGAGTGAGCCGGGACATTGAAAACAGCGCGGGAGGAGAGTGAGCCGGGACAGTGAAAACAGCGCGGGAGGTGAGGGAGCCGGGACTTTGAAAACAGCGCGGGAGGTGAGTGAGCCGGGATAGTGTAAACAGCGCGGGGGGTGAGAGAGCCGGGATAGTGAAAACAGCGCGGGAGGTGAGTAGGCCGGGACATTGAAAACAGCGCGGGAGGTGAGAGAGCCGGGACAGTGAAAACAGCGCGGGAGGAGAGTGAGCCGGGACAGTGAAAACAGCGCGGGAGGTGAGTAGGCCGGGACATTGAAAACAGCGCGGGAGGTGAGTGAGCCGGGACAGTGAAAACAGCGCGGGAGGTGAGTGAGCCGGGACAGTTAAAACAGCGCGGGAGGTGAGTGAGCCGGGACATTGAAAACAGCGCGAGAGGTGAGTGAGACGGGACAGTGAAAACAGCGCGGGAGGAGAGTGAGCCGGGACAGTGAAAACAGCGCGGGAGGTGAGTGAGCCGGGACAGTGAAAACAGCGCGGGAGGAGCGTGAGCCGGGACAGTGAAAACAGCGCGGGAGGTGAGTGAGCCGGGACAGTGAAAACAGCGCGGGAGGAGAGTGAGCCGGGACAGTGAAAACAGCACGGGAGGTGAGTGAGACGGGACAGTGAAAACAGCGCGGGAGGTGAGTGAGCCGGGACAGTGAAAACAGCGCGGGAGGTGAGTGAGCCGGGACAGTTAAAACAGCGTGGGAGGTGAGTGAGCCGGGACATTGAAAACAGCGCGGGAGGTGAGCGAGCCGGGACAGTGAAAACCGCGGAAGGTGAGTGAGCCGGGACAGTGAAAACAGCACGGGAGGTGAGTGAGCCGGGATAGTGATAACAGCGCGGGAGGAGAGTGAGCCGGGACAGAGAAAACAGCGCGGGAGGTGAGTAGGCCGGGACAGTGAAAACAGCGCAGGAGGAGAGAGAGCAGGGACAGTGAAAACAGCGCGGGAGGTGAGTGAGCCGGGACAGTGAAAACAGCGCGGGAGGTGAGTGAGCTGGGACATTGAAAACAGCGCGGGAGGTGAGCGAGCCGGGACAGTGAAAACCGCGGAAGGTGAGTGAGCCGGGACAGTGAAAACAGCGCGGGAGCTGAGTGAGCCGGGACATTGAAAACAGCGCGGGAGGAGAGTGAGCCGGGACATTGAAAACAGCGCGGGAGGTGAGTGAGCCGGGACAGTGAAAACAAGGCGGGAGGAGAGTGAGCCGGGACATTGAAAACAGCGCGGGAGGTGAGTGAGCCGGGACAGTGAAAACAGCGCAGGAGGAGAGAGAGCCGGGACAGTGAAAACAGCGCGGGAGGAGAGTGAGCCGGGACAGGGAAAACAGCGCGGTAGGAGAGTGAGCCGGGACAGTGAAAACCGCGCGGGAGGTGAGTGAGCTGGGACATTGAAAACAGCGCGAGAGGTGAGTGAGCCGGGACAGTGAAAACAACGCGGGAGGTGAGTGAGCCGGGACATTGAAACAGCGCGGGAGGTGAGTGAGCCGGGACAGTGAAAACAGCGCGAGAGGTGAGTGAGCCGGGACAGTGAAAACAGTGCGAGAGGTGAGTGAGCCGGGACATTGAAACAGCGCGGGAGGTGAGTGAGCCGGGACATTGAAACAGCGCGGGAGGTGAGTGAGCCGGGACAGTGAAAACAGCGCGAGAGGTGAGTGAGCCGGGACAGTGAAAACAGCGCGAGAGGTGAGTGAGCCGGGACAGTGAAAACTGCGCGGGAGGTGAGTGAGCTGGGACATTGAAAACAGCGCGAGAGGTGAGTGAGCCGGGACAGTGAAAACAACGCGGGAGGTGAGTGAGCCGGGACATTGAAATCAGCGCGGGAGGAGAGAGAGCCGGGACAGTGAAAACAGCGCGGGAGGAGAGTGAGCCGGGACAGGGAAAACAGCGCGGTAGGAGAGTGAGCCGGGACAGTGAAAACCGCGCGGGAGGTGAGTGAGCTGGGACATTGAAAACAGCGCGAGAGGTGAGTGAGCCGGGACAGTGAAAACAACGCGGGAGGTGAGTGAGCCGGGACATTGAAACAGCGCGGGAGGTGAGTGAGCCGGGACAGTGAAAACACCGCGGGAGGTGACTGAGCCGGGACAGTGAAGACAGCGCGAGAGGTGAGTGAGCCGGGACATTGAAAACAGCGCGAGAGCTGAGTGAGCCGGGACATTGAAAACAGCGTGGGAGCTGAGTGAGCAGGGACAGTGAAAACAGCGCGAGAGGTGAGTGAGCCGGGACATTGAAAACAGCGCGAGAGCTGAGTGAGCCGGGACATTGAAAACAGCGCGGGAGGTGAGTGAGCCGGGACAGTGAAAACAGCGTGGGAGGTGAGTGAGCCGGGACAATGAAAACAGCGTGAGAGGTGAGTGAGCCGGGACAGAGAAAACAGCGCGGGAGGTGAGTGAGCTGGGACAGTGAAAACAGCGCGTGAGGAGAGTGAGCCGGGACATTGAAAACAGCTCGGGAGCTGAGTGAGCCGGGACAGTGAAAACAGGGCGCGAGGTGAGTGAGCCGGCACATTGAAAACAGCGCGAGGGGAGAATGAGCCGGGACATTGAAAACAGCGCGGGAGGTGAGTGAGCCGGGACAGTGAAAACAGCGCGAGAGGTGAGTGAGCCGGGACAGTGAAAACAGCGCGAGAGGTGAGTGAGCCAGGACAGTGAAAACAGCGCGGGAGGAGAGAGAGCCGGGACAGTGAAAACAGCGCGGGAGGAGAGTGAGCCGGGACAGTGAAAACAGCGCGGGAGGTGAGTGAGCCAGGACAGTGAAAACAGCGCGGGAGGTGAGTGAGCCGGGATAGTGAAAACAGCGCGAGAGGTGAGTGAGCCAGGACAGTGAAAACAGCGCGGGAGGTGAGTGAGCCAGGACAGTGAAAACAGCGCGAGAGGTGAGTGAGCCAGGACAGTGAAAACAGCGCGGGAGGTGAGTGAGCCGGGACATTGAAAACAGCGCGGGAGGAGAGTGAGCCGGGACAGTGAAAACAGCGCGGGAGGTGAGGGAGCCGGGACTTTGAAAACAGCGCGGGAGGTGAGTGAGCCGGGATAGTGTAAACAGCGCGGGGGGTGAGAGAGCCGGGATAGTGAAAACAGCGCGGGAGGTGAGTAGGCCGGGACATTGAAAACAGCGCGGGAGGTGAGAGAGCCGGGACAGTGAAAACAGCGCGGGAGGAGAGTGAGCCGGGACAGTGAAAACAGCGCGGGAGGTGAGTAGGCCGGGTCATTGAAAACAGCGCGGGAGGTGAGTGAGCCGGGACAGTGAAAACAGCGCGGGAGGTGAGTGAGCCGGGACAGTTAAAACAGCGCGGGAGGTGAGTGAGCCGGGACATTGAAAACAGCGCGAGAGGTGAGTGAGACGGGACAGTGAAAACAGCGCGGGAGGAGAGTGAGCCGGGACAGTGAAAACAGCGCGGGAGGTGAGTGAGCCGGGACAGTGAAAACAGCGCGGGAGGAGAGTGAGCCGGGACAGTGAAAACAGCGCGGGAGGTGAGTGAGCCGGGACAGTGAAAACAGCGCGGGAGGAGAGTGAGCCGGGACAGTGAAAACAGCACGGGAGGTGAGTGAGACGGGACAGTGAAAACAGCGCGGGAGGTGAGTGAGCCGGGACAGTGAAAACAGCACGGGAGGTGAGTGAGCCGGGATAGTGATAACAGCGCGGGAGGAGAGTGAGCCGGGACAGAGAAAACAGCGCGGGAGGTGAGTAGGCCGGGACATTGAAAACAGCGCTGGGAGGTGAGTGAGCCGGGACAGTGAAAACAGCGCGGGAGGTGAGTGAGCCGGGACAGTTAAAACAGCGTGGGAGGTGAGTGAGCCGGGACATTGAAAACAGCGCGGGAGGAGAGTGATCCGGGACAGTGAAAACAGCGCAGGAGGAGAGAGAGCAGGGACAGTGAAAACAGCGCGGGAGGTGAGTGAGCCGGGACAGTGAAAACAGCGCGGGAGGTGAGTGAGCTGGGAGAGTGAAAACAGCGCGGGAGGTGAGCGAGCCGGGACAGTGAAAACCGCGGAAGGTGAGTGAGCCGGGACAGTGAAAACAGCGCGGGAGCTGAGTGAGCCGGGACATTGAAAACAGCGCGGGAGGAGAATGAGCCGGGACATTGAAAACAGCGCGGGAGGTGAGTGAGCCGGGACAGTGAAAACAGGGCGGGAGGAGAGTGAGCCGGGACATTGAAAACAGCGCGGGAGGTGAGTGAGCCGGGACAGTGAAAACAGCGCAGGAGGAGAGAGAGCCGGGACGGTGAAAACAGCGCGGGAGGAGAGTGAGCCGGGACAGGGAAAACAGCGCGGTAGGAGAGTGAGCCGGGACAGTGAAAACCGCGCGGGAGGTGAGTGAGCTGGGACATTGAAAACAGCGCGAGAGGTGAGTGAGCCGGGACAGTGAAAACAACGCGGGAGGTGAGTGAGCCGGGACATTGAAACAGCGCGGGAGGTGAGTGAGCCGGGACAGTGAAAACAGCGTGAGAGGTGAGTGAGCCGGGACAGTGAAAACAGCGCGAGAGGTGAGTGAGCCGGGACAGTGAAAACAGTGCGAGAGGTGAGTGAGCCGGGACATTGAAACAGCGCGGGAGGTGAGTGAGCCGGGACATTGAAACAGCGCGGGAGGTGAGTGAGCCGGGACAGTGAAAACAGCGCGAGAGGTGAGTGAGCCGGGACAGTGAAAACAGCGCGAGAGGTGAGTGAGCCGGGACAGTGAAAACTGCGCGGGAGGTGAGTGAGCTGGGACATTGAAAACAGCGCGAGAGGTGAGTGAGCCGGGACAGTGAAAACAACGCGGGAGGTGAGTGAGCCGGGACATTGAAATCAGCGCGGGAGGAGAGAGAGCCGGGACAGTGAAAACAGCGCGGGAGGAGAGTGAGCCGGGACAGGGAAAACAGCGCGGTAGGAGAGTGAGCCGGGACAGTGAAAACCGCGCGGGAGGTGAGTGAGCTGGGACATTGAAAACAGCGCGAGAGGTGAGTGAGCCGGGACAGTGAAAACAACGCGGGAGGTGAGTGAGCCGGGACATTGAAACAGCGCGGGAGGTGAGTGAGCCGGGACAGTGAAAACACCGCGGGAGGTGACTGAGCCGGGACAGTGAAGACAGCGCGAGAGGTGAGTGAGCCGGGACATTGAAAACAGCGCGAGAGCTGAGTGAGCCGGGACATTGAAAACAGCGTGGGAGCTGAGTGAGCAGGGACAGTGAAAACAGCGCGGGAGTAGAGTGAGCCGGGACAGTGAAAACAGCGTGGGAGGTGAGTGAGCCGGGACAATGAAAACAGCGTGAGAGGTGAGTGAGCCGGGACAGAGAAAACAGCGCGGGAGGTGAGTGAGCTGGGACAGTGAAAACAGCGCGAGAGGTGACTGAGCCGGGACATTGAAAACAGCTCGAGAGGTGAGAGAGCCGGGACATTGAAAACAGCGCGGGAGGTGAATGAGCCGGGACATTGAAAACAGCGCGGGAGGAGAGAGAGCCGGGACAGTGAAAACAGCGCGGGAAGAGAGTGAACCGGGACAGTGAAAACAGCGCGGGAGCTGAGGGAGCCGGGACATTGAAAACTGCGTGAGAGGTGAGTGAGCCGGGACAGTGAAAACAGCGCGGGAGGTGAGTGAGCCGGGACAGTGAATACAGCGCGGGAGGTGAGTGAGCCGGGACAGTGAAAACAGCGCGAGAGGAGAGTGAGCCGGGACAGTGAAAACAGCGCGGGAGGTGAGCGAGCCGGGACAGTGAAAACAGCGCGAGAGGTGAGTGAGCCGGGACAGTGAAAACAGCGCGGGAGGTGAGTGAGCCGGGATAGTGAAAACAGCGCGGGAGGTGAGTGAGCCGGGACATTGAAAACAGCGCGAGAGGTGAGTGAGCCGGGACATTGAAAACAGCGCGGGAGCTGAGTGAGCCGGGACAGTGAAAACAGCGCGGGAGGTGAGTGAACCGGGACACAGAAAACAGTGCGGGAGTTGAGTGAGCCGGATCATTGAAAACAGCGCGGGAGCTGAGTGAGCCGGGACAGTGAAAACAGGGCGCGAGGTGAGTGAGCCGGCACATTGAAAACAGCGCGAGAGGAGAGTGAGCCGAAACATTAAAAACAGCGTGGGAGGTGAGCGAGCCGAAACATTAAAAACAGCGCGGGAGGTGAGTGAGCCGGGACAGTGAAAACAGAGCCGGGACAGTGAAAACAGCGCGGGAGGTGAGTGAGCCGGGACAGTGAAAACAGCGCGGGAGGTGAGTGAGCCGGGACAGTGAAAACAGCGCGGGAGGAGAGTGAGCCGGGACAGTGAAAACAACGCGGGAGGAGAGTGAGCCGGGACAGTGAAAACAGCGCGGGAGGAGAGTGAGCCGGGACAGTGAAAACAGCGCGGGAGGTGAGTGAGCCAGGACAGTGAAAACAGCGCGGGAGGAGAGTGAGCCGGGACAGTGAAAACAACGCGGGAGGTGAGTGAGCCGGGACAGTGAAAACAGCGCGGGAGCTGAGTGAGCCGGGACATTGAAAACAGCGCGGGAGCTGAGTGAGCCGGGACAGTGAAAACAGCGCGGGAGGTGAGTGAGCCGGGACAGTGAAAACAGCGTGAGAGGTGAGTGAGCCGGGACAGTGAAAACAGCGCGGGAGGTGAGTGAGCTGGGACAGTGAAAACAGCGCGGGAGGAGAGTGAGCCGGGACAGTGAAAACAGCGCGGGAGGTGAGTGAGCCGGGACAATGAAAACAGCGTGAGAGGTGAGTGAGCCGGGACAGTGAAAACAGCGCGGGAGGTGAGTGAGCCGGGACAGTGAAAACAGCGCGGGAGGTGAGTGAGCCGGGACATTGAAAACAGCACGGGAGGTGAGTGAGCCGGGACAGTGAAAACAGCGCGAGAGATGACTGAGCCGGGACATTGAAAACAGCGCGGGAGGTGAGTGAGCCGGGACATTGAAAACAGCGCGGGAGCTGAGTGTGCCGGGACATTGAAAACAGTGCGGGAGGTGAGTGAGCCGGGACAGTGAAAACAGCTCGAGAGTTGAGTGAGCCAGGACATTGAAAACAGCGCGAGAGGTGAGTGAGCCGGGACATTGAAAACAGCGCGAGAGGTGAGTGAGCCGGGACATTGAAAACAGCGCGAGAGGTGAGTGAGCCGGGACACAGAAAACAGTGCGGGAGGTGAGTGAGCCGGGACATTGAAAACAGCGCGGGAGCTGAGTGAGCCGGGACAGTGAAAACAGGGCGCGAGGTGAGTGAGCCGGCACATTGAAAACAGCGCGGGAGGTGAGTGAGCCGGGACAGTGAAAACAGCGCGGGAGGTGAGTGAGCCAGGACAGTGAAAACAGCGCGGGAGCTGAGTGAGCCGGGACAGTGAAAACAGCGCGAGAGGTGAGTGAGCCGGGACATTGAAAAAGGCGCGGGAGGTGAGGGAGCTGGGACATTGAAAACAGCGCGGGAGGTGAGTAAGCCGGGACAGTGAAAACAGCCAGCGCGGGAGGTGTGTGAGCCGGGACAGTGAAAACCGCGTGGGAGGTGAGTGAGCTGGAACATTGAAAACAGCTCGAGAGTTGAGTGAGCCGGGACATTGAAAACAGTGCGGGAGGTGAGTGAGCCGGGACATTGAAAACAGTGCGAGAGGTGAGTGAGCCGGGACAATGAAAACAGCGCGAGAGGTGAGTGAGCCGGGACACAGAAAACAGTGCGGGAGGTGAGTGAGCCGGGACAATGAAAACAGCGCGAGAGGTGAGTGAGCCGGGACACAGAAAACAGTGCGGGAGGTGAGTGAGCCGGGACATTGAAAACAGCGCGAGAGGTGAGTGAGCCGGGATATTGAAAACAGCGTGGGAGCTGAGTGAGCCGGGACAGTGAAAACAGGGCGCGAGGTGAGTGAGCCGGGACAGTGAAAACAGCGCGGGAGGTGTGTGAGCCGGGACAGTGAAAACAGCGCGGGGGGTGAGTGAGCCGGGACATTGAAAACAGCGCGGGAGGTGAGTGAGCCGGGACAGTGAAAACAGCGCGGGAGGAGAGTGAGCCGGGACAGTGAAAACAGCGCGGGAGGTGAGTGAGCCGGGACAGTGAAAACAGCGCGGGAGGTGAGTGAGCTGGGACAGTGAAAACAGCGCGGGAGGAGAGAGAGCCGGGACAGTGAAAACAGCGCGAGAGGTGAGTGAGCCGGGACATTGAAAACAGCGCGGGAGGTGAGTGAGCCGGGACAGTGAAAACAGCGCGGGAGGTGAGTGAGCTGGGACAGTGAAAACAGCGCGGGAGGAGAGAGAGCCGGGACAGTGAAAACAGCGCGAGAGGTGAGTGAGCCGGGACATAGAAAACAGCACGGGAGGTGAGTGAGCCGGGACAGTGAAAACAGCGTGGGAGGTGAGTGAGCCGGGACAGTGAAAACAGCGCGGGAGGAGAGAGAGCCGGAACAGTGAAAACAGCGCGAGAGGTGAGTGAGCCGGGACAGTGTAAACAGCGCGAGAGGTGACTGAGCCGGGACAGTGAAAACAGCGCGGGAGGTGAGAGAGCCGGGACATTGAAAACAGCGCGAGAGGTGAGTGAGCCGGGACATTGAAAACAGCGCGAGAGGTGAGTGAGCCGGGACAATGAAAACAGCGCGAGAGGTGAGTGTGCCGGAACAGTGAAAACAGCGCGAGAGGGGACTGAGCCGGGACAGTGAAAACAGCGTGGGAGGTGAGCGAGCCGGGACAGTGAAAACAGCGCTGGAGCTGAGTGAGCCGGGACATTGAAAACAGCGCGGGAGGAGAGAGAGCCGGGACAGTGAAAACAGCGCGGGAGGAGAGTGAGTCGGGACAGGGAAAACAGCGCGGGAGCTGAGTGAGCCGGGACATTGAAAACAGCGCGGGAGGAGAGTGAGCCGGGACAGGGAAAACAGCGCGGGAGGAGAGTGAGCCGGGACGAGAGAGAGCCGGGACAGTGAAAACAGCGCGGGAGGAGAGTGAGCCGGGACAGGGAAAACAGCGCGGGAGGAGAGTGAGCCGGGACGAGAGTGAGCCGGGACAGTGAAAACAGCGCGGGAGCTGAGTGAGCCGGGACAGTGAAAACAGCGCGAGAGGTGAGTGAGCCGGGACATTGAAAACAGCGCGAGGGGTGAGTGAGCCGGGACATTGAAAACAGCGCGAGAGGTGAGTGAGCCGGGACATTGAAAACAGCGCGGGAGCTGAGTGAGCCAGGACAGTGAAAACCGCGCGGGATGTGAGTGAGCCGGGACATTGAAAACAGTCGAGAGGTGAGTGAGACGGGACATTGAAAACAACGCGGGAGATGACTGAGCCGGGACATTGAAAACAGCGCGGGAGGAGAGTGAGCCGGGACAGTGAAAACAGCGCGGGAGTTGAGTGAGCCGGGACAATGAAAACAGCGTGAGAGGTGAGTGAGCCGGGACAGTGAAAACAGCGCGGGAGGTGAGTGAGCCGGGACAGTGAAAACAGCGCGAGAGATGACTGAGCCGGGACATTGAAAACAGCGCGGGAGGAGAGTGAGCCGGGACAGTGAAAACAGCGCGGGAGCTGAGTGAGCCGGGACATTGAAAACAGCGCGGGAGGAGAGAGAGCCGGGACAGTGAAAACAGCGCGGGAGGAGAGTGAGCCGGGACAGGGAAAACAGCGCGGTAGGAGAGTGAGCCGGGACAGTGAAAACCGCGCGGGAGGTGAGTGAGCCGGGACATTGAAAACAGCGCGGGAGGTGAGTGAGCCGGGAGATTGAAAACAGCGCGGGAGCTGAGTGAGCCGGGACATTGAAAGCAGCGCGAGAGGAGAGTGAGCCGGGACAGTGAAAACAGCGCGGGAGGTGAGTGAGCCGGGACAGGGAAAACAGCGCGAGAGATGACTGAGCCGGGACATTGAAAACAGCGCGGGAGGAGAGTGAGCCGGGACAATGAAAACAGCGCGAGAGGTGAGTGAGCCGGGACAGTGAATACAGCGCGGGAGGTGAGTGAGCCGGGACAGTGAAAACAGCGCGAGAGATGACTGAGCCGGGACATTGAAAACAACGCGAGGGCTGAGTGAGCCGGGACATTGAAAACAGCGCGGGAGGTGAGTGAGCCGGGACATTGGAAACAGCGCGAGGGGTGAGTGAGCCGGGACATTGAAAACAGCGCGAGAGGTGAGTGAGCCGGGACATTGAAAACAGCGCGGGAGCTGAGTGAGCCAGGACAGTGAAAACCGCGCGGGATGTGAGTGAGCCGGGACATTGAAAACAGTCGAGAGGTGAGTGAGACGGGAAATTGAAAACAGCGCGGGAGATGACTGAGCCGGGACATTGAAAACAGCGCGGGAGGAGAGTGAGCCGGGACAGTGAAAACAGCGCGGGAGGTGAGTGAGCCTGGACAATGAAAACAGCGTGAGAGGTGAGTGAGCCGGGACAGTGAAAACAGCGCGGGAGGTGAGTGAGCCGGGACAGTGAAAACAGCGCGAGAGATGACTGAGCCGGGACATTGAAAACAGCGCGGGAGGAGAGTGAGCCGGGACATTGAAAACAGCGCGGAAGGTGAGTGAGCCGGGACAGTGAAAACAGCGCGGGAGGAGAGAGAGCCGGGACAGTGAAAACAGCGCGGGAGCTGAGTGAGCCGGGACAGTGAAAACAGCGCGGGAGGAGAGACAGCCGGGACAGTGAAAACAGCGCGGGAGGTGAGCGAGCCGGGACAGTGAAAACCGCGGGAGGTGAGAGAGCCGGGACAGTGAAAACAGCGTGGGAGGTGAGCGAGCCGGGACAGTGAAAACCGCGGGAGGTGAGTGAGCCGGGACATTGAAAACAGCGCGGGAGCTGAGTGAGCCGGGACATTGAAAACAGCGCGGGAGGAGAGAGAGCCGGGACAGTGAAAACAGCGCGGGAGGAGAGTGAGCCGGGACAGGGAAAACAGCGCGGTAGGAGAGTGAGCCGGGACAGTGAAAACCGCGCGGGAGGTGAGTGAGCCGGGACATTGAAAACAGCGCGGGAGGTGAGTGAGCCGGGAGATTGAAAACAGCGCGGGAGCTGAGTGAGCCGGGACATTGAAAGCAGCGCGAGAGGAGACTGAGCCAGGACAGTGAAAACAGTGCGGGAGCTGAGTGAGCCGGGACAGTGAAAACAGCGCGAGAGGTGAGTGAGCCGGGACATTGAAAACAGCGCGGGAGGTGAGGGAGCCGGGACATTGAAAACAGCGCGGGAGGTGAGTAAGCCGGGACAGTGAAAACAGCCAGCGCGGGAGGTGTGTGAGCCGGGACAGTGAAAACCGCGTGGGAGGTGAGTGAGCTGGAACATTGAAAACAGCTCGAGAGTTGAGTGAGCCGGGACATTGAAAACAGTGCGGGAGGTGAGTGAGCCGGGACATTGAAAACAGCGCGAGAGGTGAGTGAGCCGGGACAATGAAAACAGCGCGAGAGGTGAGTGAGCCGGGACACAGAAAACAGTGCGGGAGGTGAGTGAGCCGGGACATTGAAAACAGCGCGAGAGGTGAGTGAGCCGGGACATTGAAAACAGCGTGGGAGCTGAGTGAGCCGGGACAGTGAAAACAGGGCGCGAGGTGAGTGAGCCGGCACATTGAAAACAGCGCGAGAGGAGAGTGAGCCGGGACATTGAAAACAGCGCGGGAGATGACTGAGCCGGGACATTGAAAACAGCGCGGGAGGTGAGTGAGCCGGGACATTGAAAACAGCGCGGGAGCTGAGTGTGCCGGGACATTGAAAACAGTGCGGGAGGTGAGTGAGCCGGGACAGTGAAAACAGCTCGAGAGTTGAGTGAGCCAGGACATTGAAAACAGCGCGAGAGGTGAGTGAGCCGGGACATTGAAAACAGCGCGAGAGGTGAGTGAGCCGGGACATTGAAAACAGCGCGAGAGGTGAGTGAGCCGGGACACAGAAAACAGTGCGGGAGGTGAGTGAGCCGGGACATTGAAAACAGCGCGGGAGCTGAGTGAGCCGGGACAGTGAAAACAGGGCGCGAGGTGAGTGAGCCGGCACATTGAAAACAGCGCGGGAGGTGAGTGAGCCGGGACAGTGAAAACAGCGCGGGAGGTGAGTGAGCCAGGACAGTGAAAACAGCGCGGGAGCTGAGTGAGCCGGGACAGTGAAAACAGCGCGAGAGGTGAGTGAGCCGGGACATTGAAAAAGGCGCGGGAGGTGAGGGAGCTGGGACATTGAAAACAGCGCGGGAGGTGAGTAAGCCGGGACAGTGAAAACAGCCAGCGCGGGAGGTGTGTGAGCCGGGACAGTGAAAACCGCGTGGGAGGTGAGTGAGCTGGAACATTGAAAACAGCTCGAGAGTTGAGTGAGCCGGGACATTGAAAACAGTGCGGGAGGTGAGTGAGCCGGGACATTGAAAACAGTGCGAGAGGTGAGTGAGCCGGGACAATGAAAACAGCGCGAGAGGTGAGTGAGCCGGGACACAGAAAACAGTGCGGGAGGTGAGTGAGCCGGGACAATGAAAACAGCGCGAGAGGTGAGTGAGCCGGGACACAGAAAACAGTGCGGGAGGTGAGTGAGCCGGGACATTGAAAACAGCGCGAGAGGTGAGTGAGCCGGGATATTGAAAACAGCGTGGGAGCTGAGTGAGCCGGGACAGTGAAAACAGGGCGCGAGGTGAGTGAGCCGGGACAGTGAAAACAGCGCGGGAGGTGTGTGAGCCGGGACAGTGAAAACAGCGCGGGGGGTGAGTGAGCCGGGACATTGAAAACAGCGCGGGAGGTGAGTGAGCCGGGACAGTGAAAACAGCGCGGGAGGAGAGTGAGCCGGGACAGTGAAAACAGCGCGGGAGGTGAGTGAGCCGGGACAGTGAAAACAGCGCGGGAGGTGAGTGAGCTGGGACAGTGAAAACAGCGCGGGAGGAGAGAGAGCCGGGACAGTGAAAACAGCGCGAGAGGTGAGTGAGCCGGGACATTGAAAACAGCGCGGGAGGTGAGTGAGCCGGGACAGTGAAAACAGCGCGGGAGGTGAGTGAGCTGGGACAGTGAAAACAGCGCGGGAGGAGAGAGAGCCGGGACAGTGAAAACAGCGCGAGAGGTGAGTGAGCCGGGACATAGAAAACAGCACGGGAGGTGAGTGAGCCGGGACAGTGAAAACAGCGTGGGAGGTGAGTGAGCCGGGACAGTGAAAACAGCGCGGGAGGAGAGAGAGCCGGAACAGTGAAAACAGCGCGAGAGGTGAGTGAGCCGGGACAGTGTAAACAGCGCGAGAGGTGACTGAGCCGGGACAGTGAAAACAGCGCGGGAGGTGAGAGAGCCGGGACATTGAAAACAGCGCGAGAGGTGAGTGAGCCGGGACATTGAAAACAGCGCGAGAGGTGAGTGAGCCGGGACAATGAAAACAGCGCGAGAGGTGAGTGTGCCGGAACAGTGAAAACAGCGCGAGAGGGGACTGAGCCGGGACAGTGAAAACAGCGTGGGAGGTGAGCGAGCCGGGACAGTGAAAACAGCGCTGGAGCTGAGTGAGCCGGGACATTGAAAACAGCGCGGGAGGAGAGAGAGCCGGGACAGTGAAAACAGCGCGGGAGGAGAGTGAGTCGGGACAGGGAAAACAGCGCGGGAGCTGAGTGAGCCGGGACATTGAAAACAGCGCGGGAGGAGAGTGAGCCGGGACAGGGAAAACAGCGCGGGAGGAGAGTGAGCCGGGACGAGAGAGAGCCGGGACAGTGAAAACAGCGCGGGAGGAGAGTGAGCCGGGACAGGGAAAACAGCGCGGGAGGAGAGTGAGCCGGGACGAGAGTGAGCCGGGACAGTGAAAACAGCGCGGGAGCTGAGTGAGCCGGGACAGTGAAAACAGCGCGAGAGGTGAGTGAGCCGGGACATTGAAAACAGCGCGAGGGGTGAGTGAGCCGGGACATTGAAAACAGCGCGAGAGGTGAGTGAGCCGGGACATTGAAAACAGCGCGGGAGCTGAGTGAGCCAGGACAGTGAAAACCGCGCGGGATGTGAGTGAGCCGGGACATTGAAAACAGTCGAGAGGTGAGTGAGACGGGACATTGAAAACAACGCGGGAGATGACTGAGCCGGGACATTGAAAACAGCGCGGGAGGAGAGTGAGCCGGGACAGTGAAAACAGCGCGGGAGTTGAGTGAGCCGGGACAATGAAAACAGCGTGAGAGGTGAGTGAGCCGGGACAGTGAAAACAGCGCGGGAGGTGAGTGAGCCGGGACAGTGAAAACAGCGCGAGAGATGACTGAGCCGGGACATTGAAAACAGCGCGGGAGGAGAGTGAGCCGGGACAGTGAAAACAGCGCGGGAGCTGAGTGAGCCGGGACATTGAAAACAGCGCGGGAGGAGAGAGAGCCGGGACAGTGAAAACAGCGCGGGAGGAGAGTGAGCCGGGACAGGGAAAACAGCGCGGTAGGAGAGTGAGCCGGGACAGTGAAAACCGCGCGGGAGGTGAGTGAGCCGGGACATTGAAAACAGCGCGGGAGGTGAGTGAGCCGGGAGATTGAAAACAGCGCGGGAGCTGAGTGAGCCGGGACATTGAAAGCAGCGCGAGAGGAGAGTGAGCCGGGACAGTGAAAACAGCGCGGGAGGTGAGTGAGCCGGGACAGGGAAAACAGCGCGAGAGATGACTGAGCCGGGACATTGAAAACAGCGCGGGAGGAGAGTGAGCCGGGACAATGAAAACAGCGCGAGAGGTGAGTGAGCCGGGACAGTGAATACAGCGCGGGAGGTGAGTGAGCCGGGACAGTGAAAACAGCGCGAGAGATGACTGAGCCGGGACATTGAAAACAACGCGAGGGCTGAGTGAGCCGGGACATTGAAAACAGCGCGGGAGGTGAGTGAGCCGGGACATTGGAAACAGCGCGAGGGGTGAGTGAGCCGGGACATTGAAAACAGCGCGAGAGGTGAGTGAGCCGGGACATTGAAAACAGCGCGGGAGCTGAGTGAGCCAGGACAGTGAAAACCGCGCGGGATGTGAGTGAGCCGGGACATTGAAAACAGTCGAGAGGTGAGTGAGACGGGAAATTGAAAACAGCGCGGGAGATGACTGAGCCGGGACATTGAAAACAGCGCGGGAGGAGAGTGAGCCGGGACAGTGAAAACAGCGCGGGAGGTGAGTGAGCCTGGACAATGAAAACAGCGTGAGAGGTGAGTGAGCCGGGACAGTGAAAACAGCGCGGGAGGTGAGTGAGCCGGGACAGTGAAAACAGCGCGAGAGATGACTGAGCCGGGACATTGAAAACAGCGCGGGAGGAGAGTGAGCCGGGACATTGAAAACAGCGCGGAAGGTGAGTGAGCCGGGACAGTGAAAACAGCGCGGGAGGAGAGAGAGCCGGGACAGTGAAAACAGCGCGGGAGCTGAGTGAGCCGGGACAGTGAAAACAGCGCGGGAGGAGAGACAGCCGGGACAGTGAAAACAGCGCGGGAGGTGAGCGAGCCGGGACAGTGAAAACCGCGGGAGGTGAGAGAGCCGGGACAGTGAAAACAGCGTGGGAGGTGAGCGAGCCGGGACAGTGAAAACCGCGGGAGGTGAGTGAGCCGGGACATTGAAAACAGCGCGGGAGCTGAGTGAGCCGGGACATTGAAAACAGCGCGGGAGGAGAGAGAGCCGGGACAGTGAAAACAGCGCGGGAGGAGAGTGAGCCGGGACAGGGAAAACAGCGCGGTAGGAGAGTGAGCCGGGACAGTGAAAACCGCGCGGGAGGTGAGTGAGCCGGGACATTGAAAACAGCGCGGGAGGTGAGTGAGCCGGGAGATTGAAAACAGCGCGGGAGCTGAGTGAGCCGGGACATTGAAAGCAGCGCGAGAGGAGACTGAGCCAGGACAGTGAAAACAGTGCGGGAGCTGAGTGAGCCGGGACAGTGAAAACAGCGCGAGAGGTGAGTGAGCCGGGACATTGAAAACAGCGCGGGAGGTGAGGGAGCCGGGACATTGAAAACAGCGCGGGAGGTGAGTAAGCCGGGACAGTGAAAACAGCCAGCGCGGGAGGTGTGTGAGCCGGGACAGTGAAAACCGCGTGGGAGGTGAGTGAGCTGGAACATTGAAAACAGCTCGAGAGTTGAGTGAGCCGGGACATTGAAAACAGTGCGGGAGGTGAGTGAGCCGGGACATTGAAAACAGCGCGAGAGGTGAGTGAGCCGGGACAATGAAAACAGCGCGAGAGGTGAGTGAGCCGGGACACAGAAAACAGTGCGGGAGGTGAGTGAGCCGGGACATTGAAAACAGCGCGAGAGGTGAGTGAGCCGGGACATTGAAAACAGCGTGGGAGCTGAGTGAGCCGGGACAGTGAAAACAGGGCGCGAGGTGAGTGAGCCGGCACATTGAAAACAGCGCGAGAGGAGAGTGAGCCGGGACATTGAAAACAGCGCGGGAGGTGAGTGTGCCGGGACAGTGAAAACAGCGCGGGAGGTGAGTGAGCCGGGACAGTGAAAACAGCGCGAGAGGTGAGTGTGCCGGGACAGTGAAAACAGCGCGGGAGCTGAGTGAGCCGGGACAGTGAAAACAGCGCGAGAGGTGAGTGAGCCGGGACAGTGAAAACAGCGCGGGAGCTGAGTGAGCCGGGACAGTGAAAACAGCGCGGGAGGTGAGTGTGCCGGGACAGTGAAAACAGCGCGGGAGGTGAGTAAGCCGGGACAGTGAAAACAGCGCCAGAGGTGAGTGAGCCGGGACAGTGAAAACAGCGCGAGAGGTGAGTGAGTCGGGACATTGAAAACAGCGCGGGAGGTGTGTGAGCCGGGACAGTGAAAACAGCGCGGGGGGTGAGTGAGCCGGGACATTGAAAACAGCGCGGGAGGTGAGTGAGCCGGGACAGTGAAAACAGCGCGGGAGGAGAGTGAGCCGGGACAGTGAAAACAGCGCGGGAGGTGAGTGAGCCGGGACAGTGAAAACAGCGCGGGAGGTGAGTGAGCTGGGACAGTGAAAACAGCGCGGGAGGAGAGAGAGCCGGGACAGTGAAAACATCGCGAGAGGTGAGTGAGCCGGGACATTGAAAACAGCGCGGGAGGTGAGTGAGCCGGGACAGTGAAAACAGCGCGGGAGGTGAGTGAGCTGGGACAGTGAAAACAGCGCGGGAGGAGAGAGAGCCGGGACAGTGAAAACAGCGCGAGAGGTGAGTGAGCCGGGACATAGAAAACAGCACGGGAGGTGAGTGAGCCGGGACAGTGAAAACAGCGTGGGAGGTGAGTGAGCCGGGACAGTGAAAACAGCGCGGGAGGAGAGAGAGCCGGAACAGTGAAAACAGCGCGAGAGGTGAGTGAGCCGGGACAGTGTAAACAGCGCGAGAGGTGACTGAGCCAGGACAGTGAAAACAGCGCGGGAGGTGAGAGAGCCGGGACATTGAAAACAGCGCGAGAGGTGAGTGAGCCGGGACATTGAAAACAGCGCGAGAGGTGAGTGAGCCGGGACAATGAAAACAGCGCGAGAGGTGAGTGAGCCGGGACATTGAAAACAGCGCGAGAGGTGAGTGTGCCGGAACAGTGAAAACAGCGCGAGAGGTGACTGAGCCGGGACAGTGAAAACAGCGTGGGAGGTGAGCGAGCCGGGACAGTGAAAACAGCGCTGGAGCTGAGTGAGCCGGGACATTGAAAACAGCGCGGGAGGAGAGAGAGCCGGGACAGTGAAAACAGCGCGGGAGGAGAGTGAGCCGGGACAGGGAAAACAGCGCGGGAGCTGAGTGAGCCGGGACATTGAAAACAGCGCGGGAGGAGAGTGAGCCGGGACAGGGAAAACAGCGCGGGAGGAGAGTGAGCCGGGACGAGAGAGAGCCGGGACAGTGAAAACAGCGCGGGAGGAGAGTGAGCCGGGACAGGGAAAACAGCGCGGGAGGAGAGTGAGCCGGGACGAGAGTGAGCCGGGACAGTGAAAACAGCGCGGGAGCTGAGTGAGCCGGGACAGTGAAAACAGCGCGAGAGGTGAGTGAGCCGGGACATTGAAAACAGCGCGAGAGGTGAGTGAGCCGGGACATTGAAAACAGCGCGGGAGCTGAGTGAGCCAGGACAGTGAAAACCGCGCGGGAGGTGAGTGAGACGGGACATTGAAAACAACGCGGGAGATGACTGAGCCGGGACATTGAAAACAGCGCGGGAGGAGAGTGAGCCGGGACAGTGATAACAGCGCGGGAGGTGAGTGAGCCGGGACAATGAAAACAGCGTGAGAGGTGAGTGAGCCGGGACAGTGAAAACAGCGCGGGAGGTGAGTGAGCCGGGACAGTGAAAACAGCGCGAGAGATGACTGAGCCGGGACATTGAAAACAGCGCGGGAGGTGAGTGAGCCGGGACAGTGAAAACAGCGCGGGAGGAGAGTGAGCCGGGACAGTGAAAACAGCGCGGGAGGTGAGTGAGCCGGGACAGTGAAAACAGCGCGGGAGGTGAGTGAGCTGGGACAGTGAAAACAGCGCGGGAGGAGAGAGAGCCGGGACAGTGAAAACATCGCGAGAGGTGAGTGAGCCGGGACATTGAAAACAGCGCGGGAGGTGAGTGAGCCGGGACAGTGAAAACAGCGCGGGAGGTGAGTGAGCTGGGACAGTGAAAACAGCGCGGGAGGAGAGAGAGCCGGGACAGTGAAAACAGCGCGAGAGGTGAGTGAGCCGGGACATAGAAAACAGCACGGGAGGTGAGTGAGCCGGGACAGTGAAAACAGCGTGGGAGGTGAGTGAGCCGGGACAGTGAAAACAGCGCGGGAGCAGAGAGAGCCGGAACAGTGAAAACAGCGCGAGAGGTGAGTGAGCCGGGACAGTGTAAACAGCGCCAGAGGTGACTGAGCCGGGACAGTGAAAACAGCGCGGGAGGTTAGAGAGCCGGGACATTGAAAACAGCGCGAGAGGTGAGTGAGCCGGGACATTGAAAACAGCGCGAGAGGTGAGTGAGCCGGGACAATGAAAACAGCGCGAGAGGTGAGTGAGCCGGGACATTGAAAACAGCGCGAGAGGTGAGTGTGACGGAACAGTGAAAACAGCGCGAGAGGTGACTGAGCCGGGACAGTGAAAACAGCGTGGGAGGTGAGCGAGCCGGGACAGTGAAAACAGCGCTGGAGCTGAGTGAGCCGGGACATTGAAAACAGCGCGGGAGGAGAGAGAGCCGGGACATTGAAAAAAGCGCGGGAGGAGAGTGAGCCGGGACAGGGAAAACAGCGCGGGAGGAGAGTGAGCCGGGACGAGAGAGAGCCGGGACAGTGAAAACAGCGCGGGAGGAGAGTGAGCCGGGACAGGGAAAACAGCGCGGGAGGAGAGTGAGCCGGGACGAGAGTGAGCCGGGACAGTGAAAACAGCGCGGGAGCTGAGTGAGCCGGGACAGTGAAAACAGCGCGAGAGGTGAGTGAGCCGGGACATTGAAAACAGCGCGAGAGGTGAGTGAGCCGGGACATTGGAAACAGCGCGAGGGGTGAGTGAGCCGGGACATTGAAAACAGCGCGAGAGGTGAGTGAGCCGGGACATTGAAAACAGCGCGGGAGCTGAGTGAGCCAGGACAGTGAAAACCGCGCGGGATGTGAGTGAGCCGGGACAGTGAAAACAGCGCGGGAGGTGAGTGAGCCGGGACATTGAAAACAGCGCGGGAGATGACTGAGCCGGGACATTGAAAACAGCGCGGGAGGAGAGTGAGCCGGGACAGTGAAAACAGCGCGGAAGGTGAGTGAGCCGGGACAGTGAAAACAGCGCGGGAGGTGAGTGAGCCGGGACATTGAAAACAGCGCGGGAGATGACTGAGCCGGGACATTGAAAACAGCGCGGGAGGAGAGTGAGCCGGGACAGTGAAAACAGCGCGGAAGGTGAGTGAGCCGGGACAGTGAAAACAGCGCGGGAGGAGAGAGAGCCGGGACAGTGAAAACAGCGCGGGAGCTGAGTGAGCCGGGACAGTGAAAACAGCGCGGGAGGAGAGACAGCCGGGACAGTGAAAACAGCGCGGGAGGTGAGCGAGCCGGGACAGTGAAAACCGCGGGAGGTGAGAGAGCCGGGACAGTGAAAACAGCGTGGGAGGTGAGCGAGCCGGGACAGTGAAAACCGCGGGAGGTGAGTGAGCCGGGACATTGAAAACAGCGCGGGAGCTGAGTGAGCCGGGACATTGAAAACAGCGCGGGAGGAGAGAGAGCCGGGACAGTGAAAACAGCGCGGGAGGAGAGTGAGCCGGGACAGGGAAAACAGCGCGGTAGGAGAGTGAGCCGGGACAGTGAAAACCGCGCGGGAGGTGAGTGAGCCGGGACATGGAAAACAGCGCGGGAGGTGAGTGAGCCGGGACAGTGAAAACAGCGCGGGAGGAGAGTGAGCTGGGACAGTGAAAACCGCGCGGGAGGTGAGTGAGCCGGGACATGGAAAACAGCGCGGGAGGTGAGTGAGCCGGGAGATTGAAAACAGCGCGGGAGCTGAGTGAGCCGGGACATTGAAAGCAGCGCGAGAGGAGAGTGAGCCGGGACAGTGAAAACAGCGCGGGAGGTGAGTGAGCCGGGACAGGGAAAACAGCGCGAGAGATGACTGAGCCGGGACATTGAAAACAGCGCGGGAGGAGAGTGAGCCGGGACAATGAAAACAGCGCGAGAGGTGAGTGAGCCGGGACAGTGAAAACAGCGCGGGAGGTGACTGAGCCGGGACATTGAAAACAACGCGAGGGCTGAGTGAGCCGGGACATTGAAAACAGCGCGGGAGGTGAGTGAGCCGGGACATTGGAAACAGCGCGAGGGGTGAGTGAGCCGGGACATTGAAAACAGCGCGAGAGGTGAGTGAGCCGGGACATTGAAAACAGCGCGGGAGCTGAGTGAGCCAGGACAGTGAAAACCGCGCGGGATGTGAGTGAGCCGGGACATTGAAAACAGTCGAGAGGTGAGTGAGACGGGACATTGAAAACAGCGCGGGAGATGACTGAGCCGGGACATTGAAAACAGCGCGGGAGGAGAGTGAGCCGGGACAGTGAAAACAGCGCGGGAGGTGAGTGAGCCGGGACAATGAAAACAGCGTGAGAGGTGAGTGAGCCGGGACAGTGAAAACAGCGCGGGAGGTGAGTGAGCCGGGACAGTGAAAACAGCGCGAGAGATGACTGAGCCGGGACATTGAAAACAGCGCGGGAGGAGAGTGAGCCGGGACAGTGAAAACAGCGCGGAAGGTGAGTGAGCCGGGACAGTGAAAACAGCGCGGGAGGAGAGAGAGCCGGGACAGTGAAAACAGCGCGGGAGCTGAGTGAGCCGGGACAGTGAAAACAGCGCGGGAGGAGAGACAGCCGGGACAGAGAAAACAGCGCGGGAGGTGAGCGAGCCGGGACAGTGAAAACCGCGGGAGGTGAGAGAGCCGGGACAGTGAAAACAGCGTGGGAGGTGAGCGAGCCGGGACAGTGAAAACCGCGGGAGGTGAGTGAGCCGGGACATTGAAAACAGCGCGGGAGCTGAGTGAGCCGGGACATTGAAAACAGCGCGGGAGGAGAGAGAGCCGGGACAGTGAAAACAGCGCGGGAGGTGAGTGAGCTGGGACAGTGAAAACAGCGCGAGAGGTGACTGAGCCGGGACATTGAAAACAGCGCGAGAGGAGAGTGAGCCGGGACATTGAAAACAGCGCGAGAGGTGAGTGAGCCGGGACATTGAAAACAGCGCGAGAGGAGAGTGAGCCGGGACATTGAAAACAGCGCGAGAGGAGAGTGAGCCGGGACATTGAAAACAGCGCAAGAGGAGAGTGAGCCGGGACAGTGAAAACAGCGTGGGAGCTGAGTGAGCCGGGACAGTGAAAACCGCGCGGGAGATGAGTGAGCTGGGACATTGAAAACAGCTTGAGAGGTGAGTGAGCCGGGACATTGAAAACAGCGCGGGAGGTGAGTGAGCCGGGACGTTGAAAACAGCGCGGGAGCTTAGTGAGGCGGGACAGTGAAAACAGCGCGGGAGGCGAGTGAGCCGGGACAGTGAAAACAGCGCGTGAGGAGAGTGAGCCGGGACATTGAAAACAGTTCGGGAGCCGAGTGAGCCGGGACAGTGAAAACAGGGCGCGAGGTGAGTGAGCCGGCACATTGAAAACAGCGCGAGGGGAGAATGAGACGGGACATTGAAAACAGCGCGGGAGGTGAGTGAGCCGGGACAGTGAAAACAGCGCGGGAGGTGAGGGAGCCGGGACTTTGAAAACAGCGCGGGAGGTGAGTGAGCCGGGACAGTGAAAACAGCGCGGGAGGTGTGTGAACCGGGACAGTGAAAACAGCGCGGGAGGTGAGTGAGCCGGGATAGTGAAAACAGCGCGGGAGGTGAGAGAGCCGGGATAGTGAAAACAGCGCGGGAGGTGAGTAGGCCGGGACATTGAAAACAGCGCGGGAGGTGAGAGAGCCGGGATAGTGAAAACAGCGCGGGGGGTGAGTGAGCCGGGACATTGAAAACAGCGCGGGAGGTGAGTGAGCCGGGACAGTGAAAACAGCGCGGTAGGTGAGTGAGCCGGGACAGTGAAAACAGCGCGGGAGGTGAGAGAGCCGGGATAGTGAAAACAGCGCGGGAGGTGAGTGAGCCGGGACAGTTAAAACAGCACGGGAGGTGAGTGTGCCGGGACAGTGAAAACAGCACGGGAGCTGAGTGAGCCTGGACATTGAAAACAGCGCGGGAGGAGAGTGAGCCGGGACAGTGAAAACAGCGCGGGAGGTGAGGGAGCCGGGACTTTGAAAACAGCGCGGGAGGTGAGTGAGCCGGGACAGTGAAAACAGCGCGGGAGGTGTGTGAACCGGGACAGTGAAAACAGCGCGGGAGGTGAGTGAGCCGGGATAGTGAAAACAGCGCGGGAGGTGAGAGAGCCGGGATAGTGAAAACAGCGCGGGAGGTGAGTAGGCCGGGACATTGAAAACAGCGCGGGAGGTGAGAGAGCCGGGATAGTGAAAACAGCGCGGGGGGTGAGTGAGCCGGGACATTGAAAACAGCGCGGGAGGTGAGTGAGCCGGGACAGTGAAAACAGCGCGGTAGGTGAGTGAGCCGGGACAGTGAAAACAGCGCGAGAGGAGAGTGAGCCGGGACATTGAAAACAGCGCAAGAGGAGAGTGAGCCGGGACAGTGAAAACAGCGTGGGAGCTGAGTGAGCCGGGACAGTGAAAACCGCGCGGGAGATGAGTGAGCTGGGACATTGAAAACAGCTTGAGAGGTGAGTGAGCCGGGACATTGAAAACAGCGCGGGAGGTGAGTGAGCCGGGACGTTGAAAACAGCGCGGGAGCTTAGTGAGGCGGGACAGTGAAAACAGCGCGGGAGGCGAGTGAGCCGGGACAGTGAAAACAGCGCGTGAGGAGAGTGAGCCGGGACATTGAAAACAGTTCGGGAGCCGAGTGAGCCGGGATAGTGAAAACAGCGCGGGAGGTGAGTGAGCCGGGACAGTTAAAACAGCACGGGAGGTGAGTGAGCCAGGACAGTGAAAACAGCGCGGGAGCTGAGTGAGCCTGGACATTGAAAACAGCGCGGGAGGAGAGTGAGCCGGGACAGTGAAAACAGCGCGGGAGGTGAGGGAGCCGGGACTTTGAAAACAGCGCGGGAGGTGAGTGAGCCGGGACAGTGAAAACAGCGCGGGAGGTGTGTGAACCGGGACAGTGAAAACAGCGCGGGAGGTGAGTGAGCCGGGATAGTGAAAACAGCGCGGGAGGTGAGAGAGCCGGGATAGTGAAAACAGCGCGGGAGGTGAGTAGGCCGGGACATTGAAAACAGCGCGGGAGGTGAGAGAGCCGGGATAGTGAAAACAGCGCGGGGGGTGAGTGAGCCGGGACATTGAAAACAGCGCGGGAGGTGAGTGAGCCGGGACAGTGAAAACAGCGCGGTAGGTGAGTGAGCCGGGACAGTGAAAACAGCGCGGGAGGTGAGAGAGCCGGGATAGTGAAAACAGCGCGGGAGGTGAGTGAGCCGGGACAGTTAAAACAGCACGGGAGGTGAGTGTGCCGGGACAGTGAAAACAGCACGGGAGCTGAGTGAGCCGGGACAGTGAAAACAGCACGGGAGGTGAGTGAGCCGGGACAGTGAAAACAGCGCGGGAGGAGAGTGAGCCGGGACAGTGAAAACAGCGCGGGAGGTGAGTGAGCCGGGACATTGAAAACAGCGCGGGAGGTGAGTGAGCCGGGACATTGAAAACAGCGCGGGAGGTGAGTGAGCCGGGACATTGAAAACAGCGCGGGAGGTGAGTGAGCCGGGACAGTGAAAACAGCCCGGGAGGTGAGTGAGCCGGGACAGTGAAAACAGCGCGGGAGGAGAGTGAGCCGGGACAGTGAAAGCAGCACGGGAGGTGAGTGAGACGGGACAGTGAAAACAGCGCGGGAGGTGAGTGAGCCGGGACAGTGAAAACAGCACGGGAGGTGAGTGAGCCGGGATAGTGATAACAGCGCGGGAGGAGAGTGAGCCGGGACAGTGAAAACAGCGCGGGAGGTGAGTAGGCAGGGACATTGAAAACAGCGCGGGAGGTGAGTGAGCCGGGACAGTGAAAACAGCGCGGGAGGTGAGTGAGCCGGGACAGTTAAAACAGCGCGGGAGGTGAGTGAGCCGGGACATTGCAAGCAGCACGGGAGGTGAGTGAGCCGGGACAGTGAAAACAGCGCGGGAGGTGAGTGAGCTGGGAGAGTGAAAACAGCGCGGGAGGTGAGCGAGCCGGGACAGTGAAAACCGCGGAAGGTGAGTGAGCCGGGACATTGAAAACAGCGCGGGAGCTGAGTGAGCCGGGACATTGAAATCAGCGCGGGAGGAGAGAGAGCCGGGACAGTGAAAACAGCGCGGGAGGAGAGTGAGCCGGGACAGGGAAAACAGCGCGGGAGGTGAGTGAGCCGGGACAGTGAAAACCGCGCGGGAGGTGAGTGAGCTGGGACATTGAAAACAGCGCGAGAGGTGAGTGAGCCGGGACAGTGAAAACAACGCGGGAGGTGAGTGAGCCGGGACATTGAAAACAGCGCGGGAGGTGAGTGAGCCGGGACAGTGAAAACAGCGCGAGAGGTGAGTGAGCCGGGAGATTGAAAACAGCACGGGAGCTGAGTGAGCCGGGACATTGAAAACAGCGCGAGAGCTGAGTGAGCCGGGACATTGAAAACAGCGTGGGAGCTGAGTGAGCAGGGACAGTGAAAACAGCGCGGGAGTAGAGTGAGCCGGGACAGTGAAAACAGCGTGGGAGGTGAGTGAGCCGGGACAATGAAAACAGCGTGAGAGGTGAGTGAGCCGGGACAGTGAAAACAGCGCGGGAGGTGAGTGAGCCGGGACAGTGAAAACAGCGCGAGAGGTGAGGGAGCCGGGACATTGAAAACAGCGCGAGAGGTGAGTGAGCCGGGACATTGAAAACAGCGCGGCAGGTGAGTGAGCCGGGACATTGAAAACAGTGCGGGAGGTGAGTGAGCCGGGACAGTGAAAACACCGCGGGAGGTGAGTGAGCCGAGGCAGTGAAAACAGCGCGGGAGCTGAGTGAGCCGGGACATTGAAAACAGCGCGAGAGGTGAGTGAGCCGGGACAGTGAAAACAGCGCGAGAGGTGAGTGAGCCGGGACATTGAAAACAGCGCGGGAGGTGAGTGAGCCGGGACAATGAAAACAGCGTGAGAGGTGAGTGAGCCGGGACAGTGAAAACAGCGCGGGAGGTGAGTGAGCTGGGACATTGAAAACAGCGCGGGAGGTGAGTGAGCCGGGACAGTGAAAACAGCGCGGGAGGTGAGTGAGCCGGGGCAGTGAAAACAGCGCGGGAGGTGAGTGAGCCGGGACATTGAAAACAGCGCGGGAGCTGAGTGAGCCGGGACAGTGAAAACAGCGCGAGAGGTGAGTGAGCCGGGACATTGAAAACAGCGCGGGAGGTGAGTGAGCCGGGACATTGAAAACAGCGCGGGAGCTGAGTGAGGCGGGACAGTGAAAACAGTGCGGGAGGTGAGTGAGCCGGGACAGTGAAAACAGGGCGCGAGGTGAGTGAGCCGGCACATTGAAAACAGCGCGAGGGGAGAATGAGCCGGGACAGTGAAAACAGCGCGAGAGGAGAGTGAGCCGGGACATTGAAAACAGCGCGGGAGGTGAGTGAGCCGGGACAGTGAAAACAGCGCGGGAGGTGAGTGAGCCAGGACAGTGAAAACAGCGCGGGAGCTGAGTGAGCCTGGACATTGAAAACAGCGCGGGAGGAGAGTGAGACGGGACAGTGAAAACAGCGCGGGAGGTGAGCGAGCCGGGACAGTGAAAACCGCGGGAGGTGAGAGAGCCGGGACAGTGAAAACAGCGTGGGAGGTGAGCGAGCCGGGACAGTGAAAAGCGCGGGAGGTGAGTGAGCCGGGACATTGAAAACAGCGCGGGAGCTGAGTGAGCCGGGACATTGAAAACAGCGCGGGAGGAGAGAGAGCCGGGACAGTGAAAACAGCGCGGGAGGAGAGTGAGCCGGGACAGGGAAAACAGCGCGGTAGGAGAGTGAGCCGGGACAGTGAAAACCGCGCGGGAGGTGAGTGAGCCGGGACATTGAAAACAGCGCGGGAGGTGAGTGAGCCGGGAGATTGAAAACAGCGCGGGAGCTGAGTGAGCCGGGACATTGAAAGCAGC
This sequence comes from Scyliorhinus torazame, assembly GCF_047496885.1. Taxonomy (NCBI): domain Eukaryota; kingdom Metazoa; phylum Chordata; class Chondrichthyes; order Carcharhiniformes; family Scyliorhinidae; genus Scyliorhinus; species Scyliorhinus torazame. The sequence goes on along the minus strand of NC_092737.1, from coordinate 32,670,256 downwards.
GCGAGAGGAGAGTGAGCCGGGACAGTGAAAACAGCGCGGGAGGTGAGTGAGCCGGGACAGGGAAAACAGCGCGAGAGATGACTGAGCCGGGACATTGAAAACAGCGCGGGAGGAGAGTGAGCCGGGACAATGAAAACAGCGCGAGAGGTGAGTGAGCCGGGACAGTGAAAACAGCGCGGGAGGTGAGTGAGCCGGGACAGTGAAAACAGCGCGAGAGATGACTGAGCCGGGACATTGAAAACAACGCGAGGGCTGAGTGAGCCGGGACATTGAAAACAACGCGAGGGCTGAGTGAGCCGGGACATTGAAAACAGCGCGGGAGGTGAGTGAGCCGGGACATTGGAAACAGCGCGAGGGGTGAGTGAGCCGGGACATTGAAAACAGCGCGAGAGGTGAGTGAGCCGGGACATTGAAAACAGCGCGGGAGCTGAGTGAGCCAGGACAGTGAAAACCGCGCGGGATGTGAGTGAGCCGGGACATTGAAAACAGTCGAGAGGTGAGTGAGACGGGACATTGAAAACAGCGCGGGAGATGACTGAGCCGGGACATTGAAAACAGCGCGGGAGGAGAGTGAGCCGGGACACTGAAAACAGCGCGGGAGGTGAGTGAGCCGGGACAATGAAAACAGCGTGAGAGGTGAGTGAGCCGGGACAGTGAAAACAGCGCGGGAGGTGAGTGAGCCGGGACAGTGAAAACAGCGCGAGAGATGACTGAGCCGGGACATTGAAAACAGCGCGGGAGGAGAGTGAGCCGGGACAGTGAAAACAGCGCGGAAGGTGAGTGAGCCGGGACAGTGAAAACAGCGCGGGAGGAGAGAGAGCCGGGACAGTGAAAACAGCGCGGGAGCTGAGTGAGCCGGGACAGTGAAAACAGCGCGGGAGGAGAGACAGCCGGGACAGAGAAAACAGCGCGGGAGGTGAGCGAGCCGGGACAGTGAAAACCGCGGGAGGTGAGAGAGCCGGGACAGTGAAAACAGCGTGGGAGGTGAGCGAGCCGGGACAGTGAAAACCGCGGGAGGTGAGTGAGCCGGGACATTGAAAACAGCGCGGGAGCTGAGTGAGCCGGGACATTGAAAACAGCGCGGGAGGAGAGAGAGCCGGGACAGTGAAAACAGCGCGGGAGGAGAGTGAGCCGGGACAGGGAAAACAGCGCGGTAGGAGAGTGAGCCGGGACAGTGAAAACCGCGCGGGAGGTGAGTGAGCCGGGACATTGAAAACAGCGCGGGAGGTGAGTGAGCCGGGAGATTGAAAACAGCGCGGGAGCTGAGTGAGCCGGGACATTGAAAGCAGCGCGAGAGGAGAGTGAGCCGGGACAGTGAAAACAGTGCGGGAGGTGAGTGAGCCGGGACAGGGAAAACAGCGCGAGAGATGACTGAGCCGGGACATTGAAAACAGCGCGGGAGGAGAGTGAGCCGGGACAATGAAAACAGCGCGAGAGGTGAGTGAGCCGGGACAGTGAAAACAGCGCGGGAGGTGAGTGAGCCGGGACAGTGAAAACAGCGCGAGAGATGACTGAGCCGGGACATTGAAAACAACGCGAGGGCTGAGTGAGCCGGGACATTGAAAACAGCGCGGGAGCTGAGTGCGCCGGGACATTGAAAACAGCGCGGGAGGAGAGTGAGCCGGGACAGTGAAAACAGTGCGGGAGGTGAGTGAGCCGGGACAGTGAAAACAGCGCGGGAGGTGAGTGAGCCGGGACAGTGAAAACAGCGCGGGAGGAGAGTGAGCCGGGACAGTGAAAACAGTGCGGGAGGTGAGTGAGCCGGGACAATGAAAACAGCGTGAGAGGTGAGTGAGCCGGGACAGTGAAAACAGCGCGGGAGGTGAGTGAGCCGGGACAGTAAAAACAGCGCGGGAGCTGAGTGAGCAGGGACAGTGAAAACAGCGCGGGAGGTGAGTGAGCCGGGACAGTGAAAACAGCGCGGGAGCTGAGTGAGCAGGGACAGTGAAAACAGCGCGGGAGGAGAGTGAGCCGGGACAGTGAAAACAGCGCGGGAGGTGAGTGAGCCGGGACAATGAAAACAGCGTGAGAGGTGAGTGAGCCGGGACAGTGAAAACAGCGCGGGAGGAGAGTGAGCCGGTACAGTGAAAACAGCGCGGGAGGTGAGTGAGCTGGGACAGTGAAAACAGCGCGAGAGGTGACTGAGCCGGGACATTGAAAACAGCGCGAGAGGAGAGTGAGCCGGGACATTGAAAACAGCGCGAGAGGTGAGTGAGCCGGGACATTGAAAACAGCGCGGGAGGTGACTGAGCCGGGACATTGAAAACAGCGCGAGAGGAGAGTGAGCCGGGACATTGAAAACAGCGCGAGAGGAGAGTGAGCCGGGACATTGAAAACAGCGCGGGAGCTGAGTGAGCCGGGACAGTGAAAACCGCGCGGGAGGTGAGTGAGCTGGGACATTGAAAACAGCTTGAGAGGTGAGTGAGCCGGGACATTGAAAACAGCGCGGGAGGTGAGTGAGCCGGGACGTTGAAAACAGCGCGGGAGCTTAGTGAGGCGGGACAGTGAAAACAGCGCGGGAGGCGAGTGAGCCGGGACAGTGAAAACAGCGCGTGAGGAGAGTGAGCCGGGACATTGAAAACAGTTCGGGAGCTGAGTGAGCCGGGACAGTGAAAACAGGGCGCGAGGTGAGTGAGCCGGCACATTGAAAACAGCGCGAGGGGAGAATGAGACGGGACATTGAAAACAGCGCGGGAGGTGAGTGAGCCGGGACAGTGAAAACAGCGCGGGAGGTGAGTGAGCCAGGACAGTGAAAACAGCGCGGGAGCTGAGTGAGCCTGGACATTGAAAACAGCGCGGGAGGAGAGTGAGCCGGGACAGTGAAAACAGCGCGGGAGGTGAGGGAGCCGGGACTTTGAAAACAGCGCGGGAGGTGAGTGAGCCGGGACAGTGAAAACAGCGCGGGAGGTGTGTGAACCGGGACAGTGAAAACAGCGCGGGAGGTGAGTGAGCCGGGATAGTGAAAACAGCGCGGGAGGTGAGAGAGCCGGGATAGTGAAAACAGCGCGGGAGGTGAGTAGGCCGGGACATTGAAAACAGCGCGGGAGGTGAGAGAGCCGGGATAGTGAAAACAGCGCGGGGGGTGAGTGAGCCGGGACATTGAAAACAGCGCGGGAGGTGAGTGTGCCGGGACAGTGAAAACAGCGCGCGCGGTAGGTGAGTGAGCCGGGACAGTGAAAACAGCGCGGGAGGTGAGAGAGCCGGGATAGTGAAAACAGCGCGGGAGGTGAGTGAGCCGGGACAGTTAAAACAGCGCGGTAGGAGAGTGAGCCGGGACAGTGAAAACCGCGCGGGAGGTGAGTGAGCCGGGACATTGAAAACAGCACGGGAGGTGAGTGAGCCGGGACAGTGAAAACAGCGCGGGAGGAGAGTGAGCCGGGACAGTGAAAACAGCGCGGGAGGTGAGTGAGCCGGGACATTGAAAACAGCGCGGGAGGTGAGTGAGCCGGGACATTGAAAACAGCGCGGGAGGTGAGTGAGCCGGGACATTGAAAACAGCGCGGGAGGTGAGTGAGCCGGGACAGTGAAAACAGCCCGGGAGGTGAGTGAGCCGGGACAGTGAAAACAGCGCGGGAGGAGAGTGAGCCGGGACAGTGAAAACAGCACGGGAGGTGAGTGAGACGGGACAGTGAAAACAGCGCGGGAGGTGAGTGAGCCGGGACAGTGAAAACAGCACGGGAGGTGAGTGAGCCGGGATAGTGATAACAGCGCGGGAGGAGAGTGAGCCGGGACAGTGAAAACAGCGCGGGAGGTGAGTAGGCCGGGACAGTGAAAACAGCGCGGGAGGTGAGTGAGCCGGGACAGTTAAAACAGCGCGGGAGGTGAGTGAGCCGGGACATTGCAAGCAGCACGGGAGGTGAGTGAGCCAGGACAGTGAAAACAGCGCGGGAGGTGAGCGAGCCGGGACAGTGAAAACCGCGGAAGGTGAGTGAGCCGGGACATTGAAAACAGCGCGGGAGCTGAGTGAGCCGGGACATTGAAATCAGCGCGGGAGGAGAGAGAGCCGGGACAGTGAAAACAGCGCGGGAGGAGAGTGAGCCGGGACAGGGAAAACAGCGCGGGAGGTGAGTGAGCCGGGACAGTGAAAACCGCGCGGGAGGTGAGTGAGCTGGGACATTGAAAACAGCGCGAGAGGTGAGTGAGCCGGGACAGTGAAAACAACGCGGGAGGTGAGTGAGCCGGGACATTGAAAACAGCGCGGGAGGTGAGTGAGCCGGGACAGTGAAAACAGCGCGAGAGGTGAGTGAGCCGGGAGATTGAAAACAGCACGGGAGCTGAGTGAGCCGGGACATTGAAAATAGCGCGAGAGCTGAGTGAGCCGGGACATTGAAAACAGCGTGGGAGCTGAGTGAGCAGGGACAGTGAAAACAGCGCGGGAGTAGAGTGAGCCGGGACAGTGAAAACAGCGTGAGAGGTGAGTGAGCCGGGACAGTGAAAACAGCGCGGGAGGTGAGTGAGCCGGGACAGTGAAAACAGCGCGAGAGGTGAGGGAGCCGGGACATTGAAAACAGCGCGAGAGGTGAGTGAGCCGGGACATTGAAAACAGCGCGGGAGGTGAGTGAGCCGGGACATTGAAAACAGTGCGGGAGGTGAGTGAGCCGGGACAGTGAAAACACCGCGGGAGGTGAGTGAGCCGAGGCAGTGAAAACAGCGCGGGAGCTGAGTGAGCCGGGACATTGAAAACAGCGCGGGAGCTGAGTGAGCCGGGACATTGAAAACAGCGCGAGAGGTGAGTGAGCCGGGACATTGAAAACAGCGCGGGAGGTGAGTGAGCCGGGACAATGAAAACAGCGTGAGGGGTGAGTGAGCCGGGACAGTGAAAACAGCGCGGGAGGTGAGTGAGCTGGGACATTGAAAACAGCGCGGGAGGTGAGTGAGCCGGGACAGTGAAAACAGCGCGGGAGGTGAGTGAGCCGGGACAGTGAAAACAGCGCGGGAGGTGAGTGAGCCGGGACATTGAAAACAGCGCGGGAGCTGAGTGAGCCGGGACAGTGAAAACAGCGCGAGAGGTGAGTGAGCCGGGACATTGAAAACAGCGCGGGAGCTGAGTGAGCCGGGACATTGAAAACAGAGCGGGAGGTGAGTGAGCCGGGACATTGAAAACAGCGCGGGAGCTGAGTGAGCCGGGACAGTGAAAACAGCGCGAGAGGTGAGTGAGCCGGGACATTGAAAACAGTGCGGGAAGAGAGTGAGCCGGGACATTGAAAACAGCGCGAGAGGTGAGTGAGCCGGGACATTGAAAACAGCGCGGGAGGTGAGTGAGCCGGGACATTGAAAACAGCGCGGGAGCTGAGTGAGGCGGGACAGTGAAAACAGCGCGGGAGGTGAGTGAGCCGGGACAGTGAAAACAGGGCGCGAGGTGAGTGAGCCGGCACATTGAAAACAGCGCGAGGGGAGAATGAGCCGGGACAGTGAAAACAGCGCGAGAGGAGAGTGAGCCGGGACATTGAAAACAGCGCGGGAGGTGAGTGAGCCGGGACAGTGAAAACAGCGCGGGAGGTGAGTGAGCCAGGACAGTGAAAACAGCGCGGGAGCTGAGTGAGCCTGGACATTGAAAACAGCGCGGGAGGAGAGTGAGACGGGACAGTGAAAACAGCGCGGGAGGTGAGGGAGCCGGGACTTTGAAAACAGCGCGGGAGGTGAGTGAGCCGGGACAGTGAAAACAGCGCGGGAGGTGAGTGAGCCGGGACAGTGAAAACAGCGCGGGAGGTGAGTGAGCCGGGATAGTGAAAACAGCGCGGGAGGTGAGTGAGCGGGGATAGTGAAAACAGCGCGGGAGGTGAGAGAGCCGGGATAGTGAAAACAGCGCGGGAGGTGAGAGAGCCGGGATAGTGAAAACAGCGCGGGAGGTGAGTAGGCCGGGACATTGAAAACAGCGCGGGAGGTGAGAGAGCCGGGATAGTGAAAACAGCGCGGGAGGTGAGTAGGCCGGGACATTGAAAACAGCGCGGGAGGTGAGAGAGCCGGGATAGTGAAAACAGCGCGGGGGGTGAGTGAGCCGGGACATTGAAAACAGCGCGGGAGGTGAGAGAGCCGGGATAGTGAAAACAGCGCGGGAGGTAAGTGAGCCGGGACAGTTAAAACAGCGCGGGAGGTGAGTGAGCCGGGACAGTTAAAACAGCGCGGGAGGTGAGTGAGCCGGGACAGTTAAAACAGCGCGGGAGGTGAGTGTGCCGGGACAGTGAAAACAGCACGGGAGGTGAGTGAGCCGGAACAGTGAAAACAGCACGGGAGGTGAGTGCGCCGGGACAGTGAAAACAGCGCGGGAGGAGAGTGAGCCGGAACAGTGAAAACAGCGCGGGAGGAGAGAGAGCCGGGACAGTGAAAACAGCGCGGGAGCTGAGTGAGCCGGGACAGTGAAAACAGCGCGGGAGCTGAGTGAGCCGGGACATTGAAAACAGCGCGGGAGGAGAGAGAGCCGGGACAGTGAAAACAGCGCGGGAGGAGAGTGAGCCGGGACAGGGAAAACAGCGCGGTAGGAGAGTGAGCCGGGACAGTGAAAACAGCGCGGGAGGTGAGTGAGCCGGGACAATGAAAACAGCGTGAGAGGTGAATGAGCCGGGACAGTGAAAACAGCGCGGGAGGTGAGTGAGCCGGGACATTGAAAACTGAGCGAGAGGTGACTGAGCCGGAACATTGAAAACAGCGCGAGAGGAGAGTTAGCCGGGACATTGAAAACAGCGCGAGAGGTGAGTGAGCCGGGACATTGAAAACAGCGCGGCAGGTGACTGAGCCGGGACATTGAAAACAGCGCAAGAGGAGAGTGAGCCGGGACAGTGAAAACAGCGTGGGAGCTGAGTGAGCCGGGACATTGAAAACAGCGCGAGAGGTGAGTGAGCCGGGACATTGAAAACAGTGCGGGAGGTGAGTGAGCCGGGACATTGAAAACAGCGCGGGACCTGAGTGAGCCGGGACAGTGAAAACCGCGCGGGAGGTGAGTGAGCTGGGACATTGAAAACAGCTGGAGAGGTGAGTGAGCCGGGACATTGAAAACAGCGCGGGAGCTGAGTGAGGCGGGACAGTGAAAACAGCGCGGGAGGCGAGTGAGCCGGGACAGTGAAAACAGCGCGTGAGGAGAGTGAGCCGGGACATTGAAAACAGCTCGGGAGCTGAGTGAGCCGGGACAGTGAAAACAGGGCGCGAGGTGAGTGAGCCGGCACATTGAAAACAGCGCGAGGGGAGAATGAGCCGGGACATTGAAAACAGCGCGGGAGGTGAGTGAGCCGGGACATTGAAAACAGCGCGGGAGGTGAGTGAGCTGGGACAGTGAAAACAGCGCGGGAGGTGAGTGAGCCAGGACAGTGAAAACAGCGCGGGAGCTGAGTGAGCCGGGACAGTGAAAACAGCGCGGGAGCTGAGTGAGCCGGGACATTGAAAACAGCGCGGGAGGAGAGTGAGCCGGGACATTGAAAACAGCGCGGGAGGTGAGTGAGCCGGGACATTGAAAACAGCGCGGGAGGAGAGTGAGCCGGGACAGTGAAAACAGCGCGGGAGGTGAGGGAGCCGGGACAGTGAAAACAGCGCGGGAGGTGTGTGAACCGGGACAGTGAAAACAGCGCGGGAGGTGAGTGAGCCGGGATAGTGAAAACAGCGCGGGAGGTGAGAGAGCCGGGATAGTGAAAACAGCGCGGGAGCTGAGTGAGCCGAGACATTGAAAACAGAGCGGGAGGTGAGTGAGCCGGGACATTGAAAACAGCGCGGGAGCTGAGTGAGCCGGGACAGTGAAAACAGCGCGAGAGGTGAGTGAGCCGGGACATTGAAAACAGTGCGGGAAGAGAGTGAGCCGGGACATTGAAAACAGCGCGAGAGGTGAGTGAGCCGGGACACTGAAAACAGCGCGGGAGCTGAGTGAGCCGGGACATTGAAAACAGCGCGGGAGGTGAGTGAGCCGGGACAGTGAAAACCGCGCGGGAGGTGAGTGAGCTGGGACATTGAAAACAGCTCGAGTGGTGAGTGAGCCGGGACATTGAAAACAGCGCGGGAGGTGAGTGAGCCGGGACATTGAAAACAGCGCGGGAGCTGAGTGAGGCGGGTCAGTGAAAACAGCGCGGGAGGTGAGTGAGCCGGGACAGTGAAAACAGCTCGGGAGCTGAGTGAGCCGGGACAGTGAAAACAGGGCGCGAGGTGAGTGAGCCGGCACATTGAAAACAGCGCGAGGGGAGAATGAGCCGGGACAGTGAAAACAGCGCGAGAGGAGAGTGAGCCGGGACATTGAAAACAGCGCGGGAGGTGAGTGAGCCGGGACAGTGAAAACAGCGCGGGAGGTGAGTGAGCCAGGACAGTGAAAACAGCGCGGGAGCTGAGTGAGCCTGGACATTGAAAACAGCGCGGGGGGAGAGTGAGACGGGACAGTGAAAACAGCGCGGGAGGTGAGGGAGCCGGGACTTTGAAAACAGCGCGGGAGGTGAGTGAGCCGGGACGGTGAAAACAGCGCGGGATGTGTGTGAACCGGGACAGTGAAAACAGCGCGGGAGGTGAGTGAGCCGGGATAGTGAAAACAGCGCGGGAGGTGAGAGAGCCGGGATAGTGAAAACAGCGCGGGAGGTGAGTAGGCCGGGACATTGAAAACAGCGCGGGAGGTGAGAGAGCCGGGATAGTGAAAACAGCGCAGGGGGTGAGTGAGCCGGGACATTGAAAACAGCGCGGGAGGTGAGAGAGCCAGGATAGTGAAAACAGCGCGGGAGGTAAGTGAGCCGGGACAGTTAAAACAGCGCGGGAGGTGAGTGAGCCGGGACAGTTAAAACAGCGCGGGAGGTGAGTGAGCCGGGACAGTTAAAACAGCGCGGGAGGTGAGTGTGCCGGGACAGTGAAAACAGCACGGGAGGTGAGTGAGCCGGAACAGTGAAAACAGCACGGGAGGTGAGTGCGCCGGGACAGTGAAAACAGCGCGGGAGGAGAGTGAGCCGGGACAGTGAAAACAGCGCGGGAGGAGAGAGAGCCGGGACAGTGAAAACAGCGCGGGAGCTGAGTGAGCCGGGACAGTGAAAACAGCGCGGGAGCTGAGTGAGCCGGGACATTGAAAACAGCGCGGGAGGAGAGAGAGCCGGGACAGTGAAAACAGCGCGGGAGGAGAGTGAGCCGGGACAGGGAAAACAGCGCGGTAGGAGAGTGAGCCGGGACAGTGAAAACAGCGCGGGAGGTGAGTGAGCCGGGACAGTGAAAACAGCGCGGGAGGTGAGTGAGCTGGGACAGTGAAAACAGCGCGAGAGGTGACTGAGCCGGGACATTGAAAACAGCGCGAGAGGAGAGTGAGCCGGGACATTGAAAACAGCGCGAGAGGTGAGTGAGCCGGGACATTGAAAACAGCGCGGCAGGTGACTGAGCCGGGACATTGAAAACAGCGCAAGAGGAGAGTGAGCCGGGACAGTGAAAACAGCGTGGGAGCTGAGTGAGCCGGGACATTGAAAACAGCGCGAGAGGTGAGTGAGCCGGGACATTGAAAACAGTGCGGGAGGTGAGTGAGCCGGGACATTGAAAACAGCGCGGGAGCTGAGTGAGCCGGGACAGTGAAAACCGCGCGGGAGGTGAGTGAGCTGGGACATTGAAAACAGCTTGAGAGGTGAGTGAGCCGGGACATTGAAAACAGCGCGGGAGGTGAGTGAGCCGGGACATTGAAAACAGCGCGGGAGCTGAGTGAGGCGGGACAGTGAAAACAGCGCGGGAGGCGAGTGAGCCGGGACAGTGAAAACAGCGCTTGAGGAGAGTGAGCCGGGACATTGAAAACAGCTCGGGAGCTGAGTGAGCCGGGACAGTGAAAACAGCGCGGGAGGTGAGTGAGCCAGGACAGTGAAAACAGCGCGGGAGCTGAGTGAGCCTGGACATTGAAAACAGCGCGGGAGGAGAGTGAGACGGGACAGTGAAAACAGCGCGGGAGGTGAGGGAGCCGGGACTTTGAAAACAGCGCGGGAGGTGAGTGAGCCGGGACAGTGAAAACAGCGCTGGAGGTGTGTGAACCGGGACAGTGAAAACAGCGCGGGAGGTGAGAGAGCCGGGATAGTGAAAACAGCGCGGGAGGTAAGTGAGCCGGGACAGTTAAAACAGCGCGGGAGCTGAGTGAGGCGGGACAGTGAAAACAGCGCGGGAGGTGAGTAGGCCGGGACATTGAAAACAGCGCGGGAGGTGAGAGAGCCGGGATAGTGAAAACAGCGCAGGGGGTGAGTGAGCCGGGACATTGAAAACAGCGCGGGAGGTGAGAGAGCCGGGATAGTGAAAACAGCGCGGGAGGTGAGTGAGCCGGGATAGTGAAAACAGCGCGGGAGGTGAGAGAGCCGGGATAGTGAAAACAGCGCGGGAGGTGAGTAGGCCGGGACATTGAAAACAGCGCGGGAGGTGAGAGAGCCGGGATAGTGAAAACAGCGCAGGGGGTGAGTGAGCCGGGACATTGAAAACAGCGCGGGAGGTGAGAGAGCCGGGATAGTGAAAACAGCGCGGGAGGTAAGTGAGCCGGGACAGTTAAAACAGCGCGGGAGCTGAGTGAGGCGGGACAGTGAAAACAGCGCGGGAGGCGAGTGAGCCGGGACAGTGAAAACAGCGCGTGAGGAGAGTGAGCCGGGACATTGAAAACAGCTCGGGAGCTGAGTGAGCCGGGACAGTGAAAACAGGGCGCGAGGTGAGTGAGCCGGCACATTGAAAACAGCGCGAGGGGAGAATGAGCCGGGACATTGAAAACAGCGCGGGAGGTGAGTGAGCCGGGACATTGAAAACAGCGCGGGAGGTGAGTGAGCCGGGACAGTGAAAACAGCGCGGGAGGTGAGAGAGCCGGGATAGTGAAAACAGCGCGGGAGGTGAGTGAGCCGGGACAGTTAAAACAGCGCGGGAGGTGAGTGAGCCGGGACAGTTAAAACAGCGCGGGAGGTGAGTGTGCCAGGACAGTGAAAACAGCACGGGAGCTGAGTGAGCCGGGACAGTGAAAACAGCACGGGAGGTGAGTGAGCCGGGACAGTGAAAACAGCCCGGGAGGAGAGTGAGCCGGGACAGTGAAAACAGCGCGGGAGGTGAGTGAGCCGGGACATTGAAAACAGCGCGAGGGGAGAATGAGCCGGGACATTGAAAACAGCGCGAGGGGAGAATGAGCCGGGACATTGAAAACAGCGCGAGGGGAGAATGAGCCGGGACATTGAAAACAGCGCGGGAGGTGAGTGAGCCGGGACATTGAAAACAGCGCGGGAGGTGAGTGAGCCGGGACAGTGAAAACAGCGCGGGAGGAGAGTGAGCCGGGACAGTGAAAACAGCACGGGAGGTGAGTGAGACGGGACAGTGAAAACAGCGCGGGAGGTGAGTGAGCCGGGACATTGAAAACAGCGCAGGAGGTGAGTGAGCAGGGACAGAGAAAACAGCGCGGGAGGTGAGTGAGCTGGGACAGAGAAAACAGCGCGGGAGGTGAGTGAGCCGGGACATTGAAAACAGCGCGGGAGGAGAGTGAGTTGGGATACTGAAAACAGAGCGGGAGGTGAGTGAGCCGAGGCAGTGAAAACAGCGCGGGAACTGAGTGAGCCGGGACATTGAAAACAGAGCGGGAGGTGAGTGAGCCGGGACATTGAAAACAGCGCGGGAGCTGAGTGAGCCGGGACAGTGAAAACAGCGCGAGAGGTGAGTGAGCCGGGACATTGAAAACAGCGCGAGAGGTGAGTGAGCCGGGACATGGAAAACAGCGCGGGAGGTGAGTGAGCCGGGACATTGAAAACAGTGCGGGAGGTGAGTGAGCCGGGACAGTGAAAACACCGCGGGAGGTGAGTGAGCCGAGGCAGTGAAAACAGCGCGGGAGCTGAGTGAGCCGGGACATTGAAAACAGCGCGGGAGCTGAGTGAGCCGGGACATTGAAAACAGCGTGAGAGGTGAGTGAGCCGGGACAGTGAAAACAGCGCGGGAGGTGAGTGAGCCGGGACAATGAAAACAGCGTGAGAGGTGAGTGAGCCGGGACAGTGAAAACAGCGCGGGAGGTGAGTGAGCTGGGACATTGAAAACAGCGCGGGAGGTGAGTGAGCCGGGACAGTGAAAACAGCGCGGGAGGTGAGTGAGCCGGGACAGTGAAAACAGCGCGGGAGGTGAATGAGCCGGGACATTGAAAACAGCGCGGGAGCTGAGTGAGCCGGGACAGTGAAAACAGCGCGAGAGGTGAGTGAGCCGGGACATTGAAAACAGCGCGGGAGCTGAGTGAGCCGGGACATTGAAAACAGAGCGGGAGGTGAGTGAGCCGGGACATTGAAAACAGCGCGGGAGCTGAGTGAGCCGGGACAGTGAAAACAGCGCGAGAGGTGAGTGAGCCGGGACATTGAAAACAGTGCAGGAAGAGAGTGAGCCGGGACATTGAAAACAGCGCGAGAGGTGAGTGAGCCGGGACATTGAAAACAGCGCGGGAGCTGAGTGAGCCGGGACAGTGAAAACCGCGCGGGAGGTGAGTGAGCTGGGACATTGAAAACAGCTCGAGTGGTGAGTGAGCCGGGACATTGAAAACAGCGCGGGAGGTGAGTGAGCCGGGACATTGAAAACAGCGCGGGAGCTGAGTGAGGCGGGACAGTGAAAACAGCGCGGGAGGTGAGTGAGCCGGGACAGTGAAAACAGCGCGTGAGGAGAGGGAGCCGGGACATTGAAAACAGCTCGGGAGCTGAGTGAGCCGGGACATTGAAAACAGCGCGGGAGGTGAGTGAGCCGGGACATTGATAACAGCGCGAGGGGAGAATGAGCCGGGACATTGAAAACAGCGCGAGGGGAGAATGAGCCGGGACATTGAAAACAGCGCGAGGGGAGAATGAGCCGGGACATTGAAAACAGCGCGGGAGGTGAGTGAGCCGGGACATTGAAAACAGCGCGGGAGGTGAGTGAGCCGGGACAGTGAAAACAGCGCGGTAGGTGAGTGAGCCGGGACATTGAAAACAGCGCGGGAGGAGAGTGAGACGGGACAGTGAAAACAGCGCGGGAGCTGAGTGAGCCTGGACATTGAAAACAGCGCGGGAGGAGAGTGAGACGGGACAGTGAAAACAGCGCGGGAGGTGAGGGAGCCGGGACTTTGAAAACAGCGCGGGAGGTGAGTGAGCCGGGACAGTGAAAACAGCGCGGGAGGTGAGTGAGCCAGGACAGTGAAAACAGCGCGGGAGCTGAGTGAGCCGGGACAGTGAAAACAGCGCGGGAGCTGAGTGAGCCGGGACATTGAAAACAGCGCGGGAGGAGAGAGAGCCGGGACAGTGAAAACAGCGCGGGAGGAGAGTGAGCCGGGACAGGGAAAACAGCGCGGTAGGAGAGTGAGCCGGGACAGTGAAAACAGCGCGGGAGGTGAGTGAGCCGGGACAATGAAAACAGCGTGAGAGGTGAATGAGCGGGGACAGTGAAAACAGCGCGGGAGGTGAGTGAGCTGGGACAGTGAAAACAGCGCGAGAGGTGACTGAGCCGGGACATTGAAAACAGCGCGAGAGGAGAGTGAGCCGGGACATTGAAAACAGCGCGAGAGGTGAGTGAGCCGGGACATTGAAAACAGCGCGGCAGGTGACTGAGCCGGGACATTGAAAACAGTGCGAGAGGAGAGTGAGCCGGGACATTGAAAACAGCGCGAGAGGAGAGTGAGCCGGGACATTGAAAACAGCGCAAGAGGAGAGTGAGCCGGGACAGTGAAAACAGCGTGGGAGCTGAGTGAGCCGGGACATTGAAAACAGCGCGAGAGGTGAGTGAGCCGGGACATTGAAAACAGTGCGGGAGGTGAGTGAGCCGGGACATTGAAAACAGCGCGGGAGCTGAGTGAGCCGGGACAGTGAAAACCGCGCGGGAGGTGAGTGAGCTGGGACATTGAAAACAGCTTGAGAGGTGAGTGAGCCGGGACATTGAAAACAGCGCGGGAGCTGAGTGAGGCGGGACAGTGAAAACAGCGCGGGAGGCGAGTGAGCTGGGACAGTGAAAACAGCGCGTGAGGAGAGTGAGCCGGGACATTGAAAACAGCTCGGGAGCTGAGTGAGCCGGGACAGTGAAAACAGCGCGGGAGGTGAGTGAGCCGGCACATTGAAAACAGCGCGAGGGAAGAATGAGCCGGGACATTGAAAACAGCGCGGTAGGTGAGTGAGCCGGGACAGTGAAAACTGCGCGGGAGGTGAGTGAGCCAGGACAGTGAAAACAGCGCGGGAGCTGAGTGAGCCTGGACATTGAAAACAGCGCGGGAGGAGAGTGAGCCGGGACAGTGAAAACAGCGCGGGAGGTGAGTGAGCCGGGACAGTGAAAACAGCGCGAGAGGAGAGTGAGCCGGGACATTGAAAACAGCGCGGGAGGTGAGTGAGCCGGGACAGTGAAAACAGCGCGGGAGGTGAGGGAGCCGGGACTTTGAAAACAGCGCGGGAGGTGAGTGAGCCGGGACAGTGAAAACAGCGCGGGAGGTGTGTGAACCGGGACAGTGAAAACAGCGCGGGAGGTGAGTGAGCCGGGATAGTGAAAACAGCGCGGGAGGTGAGAGAGCCGGGATAGTGAAAACAGCGCGGGAGGTGAGTAGGCCGGGACATTGAAAACAGCGCGGGAGGTGAGAGAGCCGGGATAGTGAAAACAGCGCGGGGGGTGAGTGAGCCGGGACATTGAAAACAGCGCGGGAGGTGAGTGAGCCGGGACAGTGAAAACAGCGCGGGAGGTGAGTGAGCCGGGACAGTGAAAACAGCGCGGGAGGTGAGAGAGCCGGGAGAGTGAAAACAGCGCGGGAGGTGAGTGAGCCGGGACAGTTAAAACAGCGCGGGAGGTGAGTGAGGCGGGACAGTTAAAACAGCGCGGGAGGTGAGTGTGCCGGGACAGTGAAAACAGCACGGGAGCTGAGTGAGCCGGGACAGTGAAAACAGCACGGGAGGTGAGTGAGCCGGGACAGTGAAAACAGCGCGGGAGGAGAGTGAGCCGGGACAGTGAAAACAGCGCGGGAGGTGAGTGAGCCGGGACATTGAAAACAGCGCGGGAGGTGAGTGAGCCGGGACTTTGAAAACAGCGCGGGAGGTGAGTGAGCCGGGACATTGAAAACAGCGCGGGAGGTGAGTGAGCCGGGACAGTGAAAACAGCGCGGGAGGTGAGTGAGCCTGGACAGTGAAAACAGCGCGGGAGGAGAGTGAGCCGGGACAGTGAAAACAGCACGGGAGGTGAGTGAGACGGGACAGTGAAAACAGCGCGGGAGGTGAGTGAGCCGGGACAGTGAAAACAGCACGGGAGGTGAGTGAGCCGGGATAGTGATAACAGCGCGGGAGGAGAGTGAGCCGGGACAGTGAAAACAGCGCGGGAGGTGAGTAGGCCGGGACATTGAAAACAGCGCGGGAGGTGAGTGAGCCGGGACAGTGAAAACAGCGCGGGAGGTGAGTGAGCCGGGACAGTTAAAACAGCGCGGGAGGTGAGTGAGCCGGGACATTGCAAGCAGCACGGGAGGTGAGTGAGCCGGGACAGTGAAAACAGCGCGGGAGGTGAGTGAGCTGGGAGAGTGAAAACAGCGCGGGAGGTGAGCGAGCCGGGACAGTGAAAACCGCGGAAGGTGAGTGAGCCGGGACATTGAAATCAGCGCGGGAGGAGAGAGAGCCGGGACAGTGAAAACAGCGCGGGAGGAGAGTGAGCCGGGACAGGGAAAACAGCGCGGGAGGTGAGTGAGCCGGGACAGTGAAAACCGCGCGGGAGGTGTGTGAACCGGGACAGTGAAAACAGCGCGGGAGGTGAGTGAGCCGGGATAGTGAAAACAGCGCGGGAGGTGAGAGAGCGGGGATAGTGAAAACAGCGCGGGAGGTAAGTGAGCCGGGACAGTTAAAACAGCGCGGGAGGTGAGTGAGCCGGGACAGTTAAAACAGCGCGGGAGGTGAGTGAGCCGGGACAGTTAAAACAGCGCGGGAGGTGAGTGTGCCGGGACAGTGAAAACAGCGCGGGAGGTGAGTGAGCCGGGACAGTGAAAACAGCGCGGGAGGAGAGAGAGCCGGGACAGTGAAAACAGCGCGGGAGCTGAGTGAGCCGGGACAGTGAAAACAGCGCGGGAGCTGAGTGAGCCGGGACATTGAAAACAGCGCGGGAGGTGAGTGAGCCGGGACAGTGAAAACAGCGCGGGAGGAGAGAGAGCCGGGACAGTGAAAACAGCGCGGGAGCTGAGTGAGCCGGGACAGTGAAAACAGCGCGGGAGCTGAGTGAGCCGGGACATTGAAAACTGCGCGGGAGGAGAATGAGCCGGGACATTGAAAACAGCGCGAGGGGAGAATGAGCCGGGACATTGAAAACAGCGCGGGAGGAGAGTGAGCCGGGACATTGAAAACAGCGCGGGAGGTGAGTGAGCCGGGACAGTGAAAACAGCGCGGGAGGTGAGTCAGCCGGGACAGTGAAAACAGCGCGAGAGCTGAGTGAGCCGGGACAGTGAAAACAGCGCTGGAGGTGAGTGAGCTGGGACATTGAAAACAGCGCGGGAGGTGAGTGAGCCGGGACGTTGAAAACAGCGCGGGAGCTGAGTGAGGCGGGACAGTGAAAACAGCGCGGGAGGTGAGTGAGCCGGGACAGTGAAAACAGCGCGTGAGGAGAGTGAGCCGGGACATTGAAAACAGCGCGGGAGGTGAGTGAGCCGGGACAGTGAAAACAGCGCGGGAGGTGAGTGAGCGGGGACATTGAAAACAGCGCGGGAGGAGAATGAGCCGGGACATTGAAAACAGCGCGGGAGGAGAGTGAGCCGGGACATTGAAAACAGCGCGGGAGGTGAGCGAGCCGGGACAGTGAAAACAGCGCGTTAGGTGAGTGAGCCGGGACAGTGAAAACAGCGCGAGAGCTGAGTGAGCCGGGACAGTGAAAACAGCGCGGGAGGTGAGTGAGCCGGGACAGTGAAAACAGCGCGGGAGGTGAGTGAGCCAGGACAGTGAAAACAGCGCGGGAGGTGAGTGAGCCGGGACAGTGAAAACAGCGCGGGAGGTGAGTGAGCCGGGACATTGAAAACAGCGCGGGAGCTGAGTGAGCCTGGACATTGAAAACAGCGCGGGAGGTGAGTGAGCCGGACAGTGAAAACAGCGCGGGAGCTGAGTGAGCCGGGACAGTGAAAACAGTGCGGGAGGAGAGTGAGCCGGGACAGTGAAAACAGCGCGGGAGGTGAGGGAGCCGGGACTTTGAAAACAGCGCGGGAGGTGAGTGAGCCGGGACAGTGAAAACAGCGCGGGAGGTGTGTGAACCGGGACAGTGAAAACAGCGCGGGAGGTGAGTGAGCCGGGATAGTGAAAACAGCGCGGGAGGTGAGAGAGCCGGGATAGTGAAAACAGCGCGGGAGGTGAGTAGGCCGGGACATTGAAAACAGCGCGGGAGGTGAGAGAGCCGGGATAGTGAAAACAGCGCGGGGGTTGAGTGAGCCGGGACATTGAAAACAGCGCGGGAGGTGAGTGTGCCGGGACAGTGAAAACAGCACGGGAGGTGAGTGAGCCGGGACAGTGAAAACAGCACGGGAGGTGAGTGAGCCGGGACAGTGAAAACAGCGCGGGAGGAGAGTGAGCCGGGACAGTGAAAACAGCGCGGGAGGTGAGTAGGCCGGGACATTGAAAACAGCGCGGGAGGTGAGTGAGCCGGGACTGTGAAAACAGCGCGGGTGGTGAGTGAGCCGGGACAGTGAAAACAGCGCGGGAGGTGAGTGAGCCGGGACAGTTAAAACAGCGCGGGAGGTGAGTGAGCCGGGACATTGAAAACAGCGCGGGAGGAGAGTGAGCCGGGACAGTGAAAACAGCACGGGAGGTGAGTGAGACGGGACAGTGAAAACAGCACGGGAGGTGAGTGGGCCGGGATAGTGATAACAGCGCGGGAGGAGAGTGAGCCGGGACGGTGAAAACAGCGCGGGAGGTGAGTAGGCCGGGACATTGAAAACAGCGCGGGAGGTGAGTGAGCCGGGACAGTGAAAACAGCGCGGGAGGTGAGTGAGCCGGGACAGTGAAAACAGCACGGGAGGTGAGTGAGCCGGGATAGTGATAACAGCGCGGGAGGAGAGTGAGCCGGGACGGTGAAAACAGCGCGGGAGGTGAGTAGGCCGGGACATTGAAAACAGCGCGGGAGGTGAGTGAGCCGGGACAGTAAAAACAGCGCGGGAGGTGAGTGAGCCGGGACAGTTAAAACAGCGCGGGAGGTGAGTGAGCCGGGACATTGAAAACAGCGCGGGAGGAGAGTGAGCCGGGACAGTGAAAACAGCGCAGGAGGAGAGAGAGCAGGGACAGTGAAAACAGCGCGAGAGGTGAGTGAGCCGGGACATTGCAAGCAGCACGGGAGGTGAGTGAGCCGGGACAGTGAAAACAGCGCGGGAGGTGAGTGAGCTGGGAGAGTGAAAACAGCGCGGGAGGTGAGTGAGCTGGGAGAGTGAAAACAGCGCGGGAGGTGAGCGAGCCGGGACAGTGAAAACCGCGGAAGGTGAGTGAGCCGGGACAGTGAAAACAGCGCGGGAGCTGAGTGAGCCGGGACATTGAAATCAGCGCGGGAGGAGAGTGAGCCGGGACAGTGAAAACAGCGCGGGAGGTGAGTAGGCCGGGACATTGAAAACAGCGCGGGAGGTGAGTGAGCCGGGACTGTGAAAACAGCGCGGGAGGTGAGTGAGCCGGGACAGTGAAAACAGCGCGGGAGGTGAGTGAGCCGGGACAGTTAAAACAGCGCGGGAGGTGAGTGAGCCGGGACATTGAAAACAGCGCGGGAGGAGAGTGAGCCGGGACAGTGAAAACAGCACGGGAGGTGAGTGAGACGGGACAGTGAAAACAGCACGGGAGGTGAGTGGGCCGGGATAGTGATAACAGCGCGGGAGGAGAGTGAGCCGGGACGGTGAAAACAGCGCGGGAGGTGAGTAGGCCGGGACATTGAAAACAGCGCGGGAGGTGAGTGAGCCGGGACAGTGAAAACAGCGCGGGAGGTGAGTGAGCCGGGACAGTGAAAACAGCACGGGAGGTGAGTGAGCCGGGATAGTGATAACAGCGCGGGAGGAGAGTGAGCCGGGACGGTGAAAACAGCGCGGGAGGTGAGTAGGCCGGGACATTGAAAACAGCGCGGGAGGTGAGTGAGCCGGGACAGTAAAAACAGCGCGGGAGGTGAGTGAGCCGGGACAGTTAAAACAGCGCGGGAGGTGAGTGAGCCGGGACATTGAAAACAGCGCGGGAGGAGAGTGAGCCGGGACAGTGAAAACAGCGCAGGAGGAGAGAGAGCAGGGACAGTGAAAACAGCGCGAGAGGTGAGTGAGCCGGGACATTGCAAGCAGCACGGGAGGTGAGTGAGCCGGGACAGTGAAAACAGCGCGGGAGGTGAGTGAGCTGGGAGAGTGAAAACAGCGCGGGAGGTGAGCGAGCCGGGACAGTGAAAACCGCGGAAGGTGAGTGAGCCGGGACAGTGAAAACAGCGCGGGAGCTGAGTGAGCCGGGACATTGAAATCAGCGCGGGAGGAGAGAGAGCCGGGACAGTGAAAACAGCGCGGGAGGAGAGTGAGCCGGGACAGGGAAAACAGCGCGATAGGAGGTGAGCCGGGACAGTGAAAACCGCGCGGGAGGTGAGTGAGCGGGGACATTGAAAACAGCGCGAGAGGTGAGTGAGCCGGCGCAGTGAAAACAACGCGGGAGGTGAGTGAGTTGGGATATTGAAAACAGAGCGGGAGGTGAGTGAGCTGGGAGAGTGAAAACAGCGCGAGACGTGACTGAGCCGGGACATTGAAAACAGCGCGGGAGGAGAGTGAGTTGGGATATTGAAAACAGAGCGGGAGGTGAGTGAGCCGAGGCAGTGAAAACAGCGCGGGAGCTGAGTGAGCCGGGACATTGAAAACAGAGTGGGAGGTGAGTGAGCCGGGACATTGAAAACAGCGCGGGAGCTGAGTGAGCCGGGACAGTGAAAACAGCGCGAGAGGTGAGTGAGCCGGGACATTGAAAACAGTGCGGGAGGTGAGTGAGCCGGGACATTGAAAACACCGCGGGAGGTGAGTGAGCCGAGGCAGTGAAAACAGCGCGGGAGCAGAGTGAGCCGGGACATTGAAAACAGCGCGGGAGCTGAGTGAGCCGGGACATTGAAAACAGCGCGGGAGGTGAGTGAGCCGGGACAATGAAAACAGCGTGAGAGGTGAGTGAGCCGGGACAGTGAAAACAGCGCGGGAGGTGAGTGAGCTGGGACATTGAAAACAGCGCGGGAGGTGAGTGAGCCGGGACATTGAAAACAGCGCGAGAGGTGAGTGAGCCGGGACAGTGAAAACAGCGCGGGAGGTGAGTGAGCCGGGACATTGAAAACAGCGCGGGAGCTGAGTGAGCCGGGACAGTGAAAACAGCGCGAGAGGTGAGTGAGCCGGGACATTGAAAACAGCGCGGGAGCTGAGTGAGCCGGGACATTGAAAACAGAGCGGGAGGTGAGTGAGCCGGGACATTGAAAACAGCGCGGGAGCTGAGTGAGCCGGGACATTGAAAACAGCGCGGGAGCTGAGTGAGCCGGGACATTGAAAACAGCGCGGGAGCTGAGTGAGCCGGGACATTGAAAACAGCGCGGGAGGTGAGTGAGCCGGGACATTGAAAACAGCGCGAGAGGTGAGTGAGCCGGGACATTGAAAACAGCGCGGGCGCTGAGTGAGCCGGGACAGTGAAAACCGCGCAGGAGGTGAGTGAGCTGGGACATTGAAAACAGCTCGAGAGGTGAGTGAGCCGGGACATTGAAAACAGCGCGGGAGGTGAGTGAGCCGGGACATTGAAAACAGCGCGGGAGCTGAGTGAGGCGGGACAGTGAAAACAGCGCGGGAGGTGAGTGAGCCGGGACAGTGAAAACAGCGCGGGAGGTGAGGGAGCCGGGACATTGAAAACAGCTCGGGAGCTGAGTGAGCCGGGACAGTGAAAACAGGGCGCGAGGTGAGTGAGCCGGCACATTGAAAACAGCGCGGGAGTAGAGTGAGTTGGGATATTGAAAACAGAGCGGGAGGTGAGTGAGCCGAGGCAGTGAAAACAGCGCGGGAGGTGAGAGAGCCGGAACAGTGAAAACAGCGCGGGAGGAGAGGGAGCCGGGACATTGAAAACAGCTCGGGAGCTGAGTGAGCCGGGACAGTGAAAACAGGGCGCGAGGTGAGTGAGCCGGCACATTGAAAACAGCGCGGGAGGAGAGTGAGTTGGGATATTGAAAACAGAGCGGGAGGTGAGTGAGCCGAGGCAGTGAAAACAGAGCGGGAGGTGAGTGAGCCGGGACATTGAAAACAGCGCGGGGGCTGAGTGAGCCGGGACAGTGAAAACAGCGCGAGAGGTGAGTGAGCCGGGACATTGAAAACAGTGCGGGAGGTGAGTGAGCCGGGAGAATGAAAACAGAGCGGGAGGTGAGTGAGCCGGGACATTGAAAACAGCGCGGGGGCTGAGTGAGCCGGGACAGTGAAAACAGCGCGAGAGGTGAGTGAGCCGGGAGATTGAAAACAGTGCGGGAGGTGAGTGAGCCGGGACAGTGAAAACACCGCGGGAGGTGAGTGAGCCGGGACAGTGAAAACAGCGCGGGAGGTGAGTGAGCCGGGACAATGAAAACAGCGTGAGAGGTGAGTGACCCGGGACAGTGAAAACAGCGCGGGAGGTGAGAGAGCGGGGACATTGAAAACAGCGCGGGAGGTGAGAGAGCCGGGACATTGAAAACAGCGCGGGAGGTGAGAGAGCGGGGACATTGAAAACAGTGCGGGAGGTGAGAGAGCGGGGACATTGAAAACAGCGCGGGAGGTGAGAGAGCCGGGACATTGAAAACAGCGCGGGAGGTGAGTGAGCCGGGACAGTGAAAACAGCGCGGGAGGTGAGTGAGCCGGGACAGTGAAAACAGCGCGGGAGGTGAGTGAGCCGGGACATTGAAAACAGCGCGGGAGCTGAGTGAGCCGGGACAGTGAAAACAGCGCGAGAGGTGAGTGAGCCGGGACATTGAAAACAGAGCGGGAGGTGAGTGAGCCGGGACATTGAAAACAGCGCGGGAGCTGAGTGAGCCGGGACATTGAAAACAGAGCGGGAGGTGAGTGAGCCGGGACATTGAAAACAGCGCGGGAGCTGAGTGAGCCGGGACATTGAAAACAGCGCGGGAGCTGAGTGAGCCGGGACAGTGAAAACAGCGCGAGAGGTGAGTGAGCCGGGACATTGAAAACAGCGCGGGAGGTGAGTGAGCCGGGACATTGAAAACAGCGCGAGAGGTGAGTGAGCCGGGACATTGAAAACAGCGCGGGAGCTGAGTGAGCCGGGACATTGAAAACAGCGCGGGAGCTGAGTGAGCCGGGACATTGAAAACAGCGCGGGAGCTGAGTGAGGCGGGACAGTGAAAACAGCGCGGGAGGTGAGTGAGACGGGACAGTGAAAACAGCGCGTGAGGAGAGGGAGCCGGGACATTGAAAACAGCTCGCGAGGTGAGTGAGCCGGGACAGTGAAAACAGCGCGAGGGGAGAATGAGCCGGGACAGTGAAAACAGCGCGGGAGGTGAGTGAGCAGGGACATTGAAAACAGCGCGAGGGGAGAATGAGCCGGGACAGTGAAAACAGCGCGGGAGGTGAGTGAGTCGGGACAGTGGAAACAGCGCGGGAGGTGAGTGAGCCAGGACAGTGAAAACAGCGCGGGAGGTGAGAGAGCCGGGACAGTGAAAACAGCGCGGGAGCTGAGTGAGCCTGGACATTGAAAACAGCGCGGGAGGAGAGTGAGCCGGGACAGTGAAAACAGCGCGGGAGGTGAGGGAGCCGGGACCTTGAAAACAGCGCGGGAGGTGAGTGAGCCGGGACAGTGAAAACAGCGCGGGAGGTGTGTGAACCGGGACAGTGAAAACAGCGCGGGAGGTGAGTGAGCCGGGATAGTGAAAACAGCGCGGGAGGTGAGAGAGCCGGGATAGTGAAAACAGCGCGGGAGGTGAGAGAGCCGGGATAGTGAAAACAGCGCGGGGGGTGAGTGAGCCGGGACATTGAAAACAGCGCGGGAGGTGAGAGAGCCGGGATAGTGAAAACAGCGCGGGAGGTAAGTGAGCCGGGACAGTTAAAACAGCGCGGGAGGTGAGTGAGCCGGGACAGTTAAAACAGCGCGGGAGGTGAGTGAGCCGGGACAGTTAAAACAGCGCGGGAGGTGAGTGTGTCGGGACAGTGAAAACAGCACGGGAGGTGAGTGAGCCGGGACAGTGAAAACAACACGGGAGGTGAGTGAGCCGGGACAGTGAAAACAGCGCGGGAGGAGAGTGAGCCGGGACAGTGAAAACAGCGGGAGAGGTGAGTAGGCCGGGACATTGAAAACAGTGCGGGAGGTGAGTGAGCCGGGACAGTTAAAACAGCGCGGGAGGTGAGTGAGCCGGGACATTGAAAACAGCGCGGGAGGAGAGTGAGCCGGGACAGTGAAAACAGCACGGGAGGTGAGTGAGACGGGACAGTGAAAACAGCGCGGGAGGTGAGTGAGCCGGGACAGTGAAAACAGCACGGGAGGTGAGTGAGCCGGGATAGTGATCACAGCGCGGGAGGAGAGTGAGCCGGGACAGTGAAGACAGCGCGGGAGGTGAGTAGGCCGGGACATTGAAAACAGCGTGGGAGGTGAGTGAGCCGGGACAGTGAAAACAGCGCGGGAGGTGAGTGAGCCGGGACAGTTAAAACAGCGCGGGAGGTGAGTGAGCCGGGACATTGAAAACAGCGCGGGAGGAGAGTGAGCCGGGACAGTGAAAACAGCGCGGGAGGTGAGTGAGCTGGGAGAGTGAAAACAGCGCGGGAGGTGAGCGAGCCGGGACAGTGAAAACCGCGGAAGGTGAGTGAGCCGGGACATTGAAAACAGCGCGGGAGCTGAGTGAGCCGGGACATTGAAATCAGCGCGGGAGGAGAGAGAGCCGGGACAGTGAAAACTGCGCGGGAGGAGAGTGAGCCGGGACAGGGAAAACAGCGCGGTAGGAGAGTGAGCCGGGACAGTGAAAACCGCGCGGGAGGTGAGTGAGCTGGGACATTGAAAACAGCGCGAGAGGTGAGTGAGCCGGGACAGTGAAAACAACGCGGGAGGTGACTGAGCCGGCACAGTGAAGACAGCGCGAGAGGTGAGTGAGCCGGGAGATTGAAAACAGCGCGGAGCTGAGTGAGCCGGGACATTGAAAACAGCGCGAGAGCTGAGTGAGCCGGGACATTGAAAACAGCGCGGGAGCTGAGTGAGCAGGGACAGTGAAAACAGCGCGGGAGTAGAGTGAGCCGGGACAGTGAAAACAGCGTGGGAGGTGAGTGAGCCGGGACAATGAAAACAGCGTGAGAGGTGAGTGAGCCGGGACAGAGAAAACAGCGCGGGAGGTGAGTGAGCTGGGACAGTGAAAACAGCGCGAGAGGTGACTGAGCCGGGACATTGAAAACAGCGCGGGAGGAGAGTGAGTTGGGATATTGAAAACAGAGCGGGAGGTGAGTGAGCCGAGGCAGTGAAAACAGCGCGGGAGCTGAGTGAGCCGGGACATTGAAAACAGAGCGGGAGGTGAGTGAGCCGGGACATTGAAAACAGCGCGGGAGCTGAGTGAGCCGGGACAGTAAAAACAGTGCGAGAGGTGAGTGAGCCGGGACATTGAAAACAGCGCGAGAGGAGAGTGAGCCGGGACAGTGAAAACACCGCGGGAGGTGAGTGAGCCGAGGCAGTGAAAACAGCGCGGGAGCTGAGTGAGCCGGGACAGTGAAAACACCGCGGGAGGTGAGTGAGCCGGGACAGTGAAAACAGCGCGGGAGGTGAGTGAGCTGGGATATTGAAAACAGCGCGGGAGGTGAGTGAGCCGGGACAGTGAAAACAGCGCGGGAGCTGAGTGAGCCGGGACAGTGAAAACAGCGCGGGAGGAGTGTGAGCCGGGACAGAGAAAACAGCGCGGGAGGAGTGTGAGCCGGGACAGTGAAAACAGCGCGGGAAGTGAGTGAGCCGAGGCAGTGAAAACAGCGCGGGAGCTGAGTGAGCCGGGACATTCAAAACAGCGCGAGAGGTGAGTGAGCCGGGACATTGAAAACAGCGCGTGAGCTGAGTGAGCCGGGACATTGAAAACAGCGCGAAAGGTGAGTGAGCCGGGACATTGAAAACAGTGCGGGAGGTGAGTGAGCCAGGACAGTGAAAACACCGCGGGAGGTGAGTGAGCCGAGGCAGTGAAAACAGCGCGGGAGCTGAGTGAGCCGGGTCATTGAAAACAGCGCGTGAGCTGAGTGAGCCGGGACATTGAAAACAGCGCGAGAGGTGAGTGAGCCGGGACATTGAAAACAGCGCGTGAGCTGAGTGAGCCGGGACATTGAAAACAGCGCGAAAGGTGAGTGAGCCGGGACATTGAAAACAGTGCGGGAGGTGAGTGAGCCAGGACAGTGAAAACACCGCGGGAGGTGAGTGAGCCGAGGCAGTGAAAACAGCGCGGGAGCTGAGTGAGCCGGGACATTGAAAACAGCGCGTGAGCTGAGTGAGCCGGGACATTGAAAACAGCGCGAGAGGTGAGTGAGCCGGGACATTGAAAACAGCGCGGGAGGTGAGTGAGCCGGGACAATGAAAACAGCGTGAGAGGTGAGTGAGCCGGGACAGTGAAAACAGCGCGGGAGGTGAGTGAGCTGGGACATTGAAAACAGCGCGGGAGGTGAGTGAGCCGGGACAGTGAAAACAGCGCGGGAGGTGAGTGAGCCGGGACAGTGAAAACAGCGCGGGAGGTGAGTGAGCCGGGACATTGAAAACAGCGCGGGAGCTGAGTGAGCCGGGACAGTGAAAACAGCGCGAGAGGTGAGTGAGCCGGGACAGTGAAAACAGCGCGGGAGGTGAGTGAGCCGGGACAGTGAAAACAGCGCGGGAGGTGAGTGAGCCGGGACAGTGAAAACAGCGCGGGAGGTGAGTGAGCTGGGACATTGAAAACAGCGCGGGAGGTGAGTGAGCCGGGACAGTGAAAACAGCGCGGGAGGTGAGTGAGCCGGGACAGTGAAAACAGCGCGGGAGGTGAGTGAGCCGGGACATTGAAAACAGCGCGGGAGGTGAGTGAGCCGGGACAGTGAAAACAGCGCGGGAGGTGAGTGAGCCGGGACATTGAAAACAGCGCGGGAGCTGAGTGAGCCGGGATATTGAAAACAGCGCAGGAGGTGAGTGAGCCGAGGCAGTGAAAACAGCGCGGGAGGTGAGTGAGCCGGAACAGTGAAAACAGCGCGAGAGGAGAGTGAGCCGGGACATTTAAAACAGCGCGGGAGATGAGTGAGCCGGGACAGTGAAAACAGCGCGGGAGGAGAGAGAGCCGGGACATTGAAAACAGCGCGGGAGGTGAGTGAGCCGGGACATTGAAAACAGAGCGGGAGGTGAGTGAGCCGGGACAGTGAAAACAGCGCGGGAGGTGAGTGAGCCGGGACAGTGAAAACAGCGCGGGAGCTGAGTGAGCCGGGACAGGGAAAACAGCGCGGGAGGAGAGTGAGCTGGGACAGTGAAAACAGCGCGGGAGGTGAGTGAGCCGGGACATTGAAAACAGCTCGATAGGTGAGTGAGCCGGGACATTGAAAACAGCGCGGGAGGTGAGTGAGCCGGGATATTGAAAACAGCGCGAGAGGTGAGTGAGCCGGGACAGTGAAAACAGCGCGGGAGGTGAGTGAGCCAGGACAGTGAAAACAGCGCGGGAGCTGAGTGAGTCTGGACATTGAAAACAGCGCGGCAGCTGAGTGAGCCGGGACATTGTAAACAGCGCGGGAGGTGAGGGAGCCGGGACTTTGAAAACAGCGCGGGAGGTGAGTGAGCCGGGACATTGGAAACAGCGCGAGGGGTGAGTGAGCCGGGACATTGAAAACAGCGCGAGAGGTGAGTGAGCCGGGACATTGAAAACAGCGCGAGAGGTGAGTGAGCCGGGACAGTGAAAACAGCGCGGGAGGTGAGTGAGCCGGGAGATTGAAAACAGCGCGGGAGGTGAGTGAGCCGGGACAGTGAAAACAGCGCGGGAGGTGAGTGAGCCGGGACAGTGAAAACAGCGTGGGAGGTGAGTGAGCCGGGAGAATGAAAACAGCGCGGGAGGAGAGTGAGCCGGGACAGTGAAAACAGCGCGGGAGGTGAGTGAGCCGGGACATTGAAAACAGCGCGGGAGGTGAGTGAGCCGGGACAGTGAAAACAGCGCGCGCGGGAGGTGAGTGAGCCGGGACAGCGAAAACAGCGCGAGAGGTGAGTGAGCCGGGACATTGAAAACAGCGCGGGAGGTGAGTGAGCCGGGGCAGTGAAAACAGCGCGAGAGGTGAGTGAGCCGGGACAGTGAAAACAGCGCGGGAGCTGAGTGAGCAGGGGCAGTGAAAACAGCGCGGGAGGTGAGTGTGCCGGGACAGTGAAAACAGCGGGAGAGGAGAGTGAGCCGGGACATTGAAAACAGCGCGAGAGGTGAGTGAGCCGGGACAGTGAAAACAGCGCGGGAGCTGAGTGAGCAGGGGCAGTGAAAACAGCGCGGGAGGTGAGTGTGCCGGGACAGTGAAAACAGCGGGAGAGGAGAGTGAGCCGGGACAGTGAAAACAGCGCGGGAGGAGAGTGAACCGGGACATTGAAAACAGCGCGGGAGGTGAGTGAGCCGGGACATTGAAAACCGCGCGGGAGGAGAGAGAGCCGGGACAGTGAAAACAGCGCGGGATCTTAGTGAGCCGGGACATTGAAAACAGCGCGGAAGGTGAGAGAGCCTGGACATTGAAAACAACGCGGGAGGTGAGTGAGCCGGGACATTGAAAACAGCGCGGGAGGTGAGTGAGCCGGGACAGTGAAAACAGCGCGGGAGGAGAGAGAGCCGGGACAGTGAAAACAGCGCGGGAGCTGAGTGAGCCGGGACAGTGAAAACAGCGCGGGAGGAGAGTGAGCCGGGACAGTGAAAACAGCACGGGAGGTGAGTGAGACGGGACAGTGAAAACAGCGCGGGAGGTGAGTGAGCCGGGACAGTGAAAACAGCACGGGAGGTGAGTGAGCCGGGATAGTGATCACAGCGCGGGAGGAGAGTGAGCCGGGACAGTGAAGACAGCGCGGGAGGTGAGTAGGCCGGGACATTGAAAACAGCGTGGGAGGTGAGTGAGCCGGGACAGTGAAAACAGCGCGGGAGGTGAGTGAGCCGGGACAGTTAAAACAGCGCGGGAGGTGAGTGAGCCGGGACATTGAAAACAGCGCGGGAGGAGAGTGAGCCGGGACAGTGAAAACAGCGCGGGAGGTGAGTGAGCTGGGAGAGTGAAAACAGCGCGGGAGGTGAGCGAGCCGGGACAGTGAAAACCGCGGAAGGTGAGTGAGCCGGGACATTGAAAACAGCGCGGGAGCTGAGTGAGCCGGGACATTGAAATCAGCGCGGGAGGAGAGAGAGCCGGGACAGTGAAAACTGCGCGGGAGGAGAGTGAGCCGGGACAGGGAAAACAGCGCGGTAGGAGAGTGAGCCGGGACAGTGAAAACCGCGCGGGAGGTGAGTGAGCTGGGACATTGAAAACAGCGCGAGAGGTGAGTGAGCCGGGACAGTGAAAACAACGCGGGAGGTGAGTGAGCCGGGACATTGAAAACAGCGCGGGAGGTGAGTGAGCCGGGACAGTGAAAACACCGCGGGAGGTGACTGAGCCGGGACAGTGAAGACAGCGCGAGAGGTGAGTGAGCCGGGAGATTGAAAACAGCGCGGGAGCTGAGTGAGCCGGGACATTGAAAACAGCGCGAGAGCTGAGTGAGCCGGGACATTGAAAACAGCGCGGGAGCTGAGTGAGCAGGGACAGTGAAAACAGCGCGGGAGTAGAGTGAGCCGGGACAGTGAAAACAGCGTGGGAGGTGAGTGAGCCGGGACAATGAAAACAGCGTGAGAGGTGAGTGAGCCGGGACAGAGAAAACAGCGCGGGAGGTGAGTGAGCTGGGACAGTGAAAACAGCGCGAGAGGTGACTGAGCCGGGACATTGAAAACAGCGCGGGAGGAGAGTGAGTTGGGATATTGAAAACAGAGCGGGAGGTGAGTGAGCCGAGGCAGTGAAAACAGCGCGGGAGCTGAGTGAGCCGGGACATTGAAAACAGAGCGGGAGGTGAGTGAGCCGGGACATTGAAAACAGCGCGGGAGCTGAGTCAGCCGGGACAGTAAAAACAGCGCGAGAGGTGAGTGAGCCGGGACATTGAAAACAGCGCGAGAGGAGAGTGAGCCGGGACAGTGAAAACACCGCGGGAGGTGAGTGAGCCGAGGCAGTGAAAACAGCGCGGGAGCTGAGTGAGCCGGGACAGTGAAAACACCGCGGGAGGTGAGTGAGCCGGGACAGTGAAAACAGCGCGGGAGGTGAGTGAGGTGGGATATTGAAAACAGCGCGGGAGGTGAGTGAGCCGGGACAGTGAAAACAGCGCGGGAGCTGAGTGAGCCGGGACAGTGAAAACAGCGCGGGAGGAGTGTGAGCCGGGACAGAGAAAACAGCGCGGGAGGAGTGTGAGCCGGGACAGTGAAAACAGCGCGGGAAGTGAGTGAGCCGAGGCAGTGAAAACAGCACGGGAGCTGAGTGAGCCGGGACATTGAAAACAGCGCGTGAGCTGAGTGAGCCGGGACATTGAAAACAGCGCGAAAGGTGAGTGAGCCGGGACATTGAAAACAGTGCGGGAGGTGAGTGAGCCAGGAGAGTGAAAACACCGCGGGAGGTGAGTGAGCCGAGGCAGTGAAAACAGCGCGGGAGCTGAGTGAGCCGGGACATTGAAAACAGCGCGTGAGCTGAGTGAGCCGGGACATTGAAAACAGCGCGAGAGGTGAGTGAGCCGGGACATTGAAAACAGCGCGGGAGGTGAGTGAGCCGGGACATTGAAAACAGCGCGGGAGCTGAGTGAGCTGGGACATTGAAAACAGCGCGGGAGGTGAGTGAGCCGGGACAGTGAAAACAGCGCGGGAGGTGAGTGAGCCGGGACATTGAAAACAGCGCGGGAGCTGAGTGAGCCGGGATATTGAAAACAGAGCGGGAGGTGAGTGAGCCGAGGCAGTGAAAACAGCGCGGAAGGAGAGTGAGCCGGGACATTTAAAACAGCGCGGGAGGTGAGTGAGCCGGGACATTGAAAACAGCGCGAGAGGTGAGTGAGCCGGGACATTGAAAACAGCGCGGGAGCTGAGTGAGCCGGGACAGTGAAAACCGCGCGGGAGGTGAGTGAGCCGGGACAGTGAAAACAGCTCGATAGGTGAGTGAGCCGGGACATTGAAAACAGCGCGGGAGGTGAGTGAGCCGGGACATTGAAAACAGCGCGAGAGGTGAGTGAGCCGGGACAGTGAAAACAGCGCGGGAGGTGAGTGAGCCGGGACAGTGAAAACAGCGCGGGAGCTGAGTGAGTCTGGACATTGAAAACAGCGCGGCAGCTGAGTGAGCCGGGACATTGTAAACAGCGCGGGAGGTGAGGGAGCCGGGACTTTGAAAACAGCGCGGGAGGTGAGTGAGCCGGGACATTGAAAACAGCGCGGGAGGTGAGTGAGCCGGGACATTGGAAACAGCGCGAGGGGTGAGTGAGCCGGGACATTGAAAACAGCGCGAGAGGTGAGTGAGCCGGGACATTGAAAACTGCGCGAGAGGTGAGTGAGCCGGGACAGTGAAAACAGCGCGGGAGGTGAGTGAGCCGGGAGATTGAAAACAGCGCGGGAGGTGAGTGAGCCGGGACAGTGAAAACAGCGTGGGAGGTGAGTGAGCCGGGAGAGTGAAAACAGCGCGGGAGGAGAGTGAGCCGGGACAGTGAAAACAATGCCGGAGGTGAGTGAGCCGGGACATTGAAAACAGCGCGGGAGGTGAGTGAGCCGGGACAGTGAAAACAGCGCGCGCGGGAGGTGAGTGAGCCGGGACAGTGAAAACAGCGCGAGAGGTGAATGAGCCGGGACATTGAAAACAGCGCGGGAGGTGAGTGAGCCGGGACATTGAAAACAGCGCGAGAGGTGAGTGAGCCGGGACAGTGAAAACAGCGCGGGAGCTGAGTGAGCAGGGGCAGTGAAAACAGCGCGGGAGGTGAGTGTGCCGGGACAGTGAAAACAGCGGGAGTGGAGAGTGAGCCGGGACAGTGAAAACAGCGCGGGAGGAGAGTGAACCGGGACATTGAAAACAGCGCGGCAGGTGAGTGAGCCGGGACATTGAAAACCGCGCGGGAGGAGAGAGAGCCGGGACAGTGAAAACAGCGCGGGATCTTAGTGAGCCGGGACATTGAAAACAGCGCGGAAGGTGAGAGAGCCTGGACATTGAAAACAACGCGGGAGGTGAGTGAGCCGGGACATTGAAAACAGCGCGGGAGGTGAGTGAGCCGGGACAGTGAAAACAGTGCGGGAGGTGAGTGAGCCGGGACAGTGAAAACAGCGGGAGAGGAGAGTGAGCCGGGACATTGAAAACAGCGCGGGAGGTGAGTGAGCCGGGACATTGAAAACAGCGCGGGAGGTGAGTGAGCGGGGACATTGAAAACAGCGCGGGAGCTGAGTGAGCCGGGACAGTGAAAACAGCGCGGGAGCTGAGTGAGCCAGGACATTGAAAACAGCGCGGGAGGTGAGTGAGCCGGGACATTGAAAACAGCGCGGGAGGTGAGTGAGTCGGGACATTGAAAACAGCGCGGGAGGTGAGTGAGCCGGGACATTGAAAACAGCGCGGGAGGTGAGTGAGCCGGGACAGTGAAAACAGTGCGGGAGGTGAGTGAGCCGGGACAGTGAAAACAGCGGGAGAGGAGAGTGAGCCGGGACAGTGAACACAGCGCGGGATGTGAGTGAGCCGGGACAGTGAAAACAGCGCGGGAGGAGAGTGAGCCGGGACAGTGAAAACAGCGCGGGAGCTGAGTGAGCCGGGACAGTGAAAACAGCGCGGGAGGAGAGTGAGCCGGGACATTGAAGACAGCGCGGGAGGAGAGTGAGCCGGGACATTGAAAACAGCGCGAGAGGTGAGTGAGCCGGGACAGTGAAAACAGCGCGGGAGGAGAGTGAGCCGGGACAGTGAAAACAGCGCGGGAGCTGAGTGAGCCGGGACAGTGAAAACAGCGCGGGAGCTGAGTGAGCCGGGACAGTGAAAACAGCGCGGGAGCTGAGTGAGCCGGGGCAGTGAAAACAGCGCGGGAGGTGAGTGTGCCGGGACATTGAAAACAGCGGGAGAGGAGAGTGAGCCGGGACAGTGAAAACAGCGCGGGAGGAGAGTGAGCCGGGACATTGAAAACAGCGCGGGAGGTGAGTGAGCCGGGACAGTGAAAACAGCGCGGGAGCTGAGTGAGCCGGGACATTGAAAACCGCGCGGGAGGAGAGAGAGCCGGGACAGTGAAAACAGCGCGGGAGCTGAGTGAGCCGGGACAGTGAAAACAGCGCGGGAGGTGAGTGAGCCGGGACAGTGAAAACAGTGCGGGAGGTGAGTGAGCCGGGACAGTGAAAACAGCGCGGGAGGTGAGTGAGCCGGGACATTGAAAACAGCGCGGGATGTGAGTGAGCCGGGACATTGAAAACAGCGCGGGAGGAGAGTGAGCCGGGACATTGAAGACAGCGCGGGAGCTGAGTGAGCCGGGACAGTGAAAACAGCGCGGGAGGTGAGTGAGCCGGGACAGTGAAAACGGCGCGAGAGGTGAGTGAGCCGGGACAGTGAAAACAGCGCGGGAGCTGAGTGAGCCGGGACATTGAAGACAGCGCGGGAGCTGAGTGAGCCGGGACAGTGAAAACAGCGCGCGCGGGAGGTGAGTGAGCCGGGACAGTGAAAACAGCGCGGGAGCTGAGTGAGCCGGGACATTGAAAACAGCGCGGGAGGTGAGAGAGCCGGGAGATTTAAAAAGCGCGGGAGGAGAGAGAGCCGGGAGATTTAAAAAGCGCGGGAGGAGAGAGAGCCGGGACAGTGAAAACAGCGCGAGAGATTTATAAAGCGCAGGAGCTGCGAATCAGAGCGGAGTTTTTTTTAAATCGCGGCCAAGTTTCGGGAGCCGTTCGGAGGACGAGGAGCAGTCACTGTCAGGGAGAGAACCTGAGAACATCTCAGACACTCAGAAGGTAAGAAGGTAAGTAAGTGATTTTTACTCATTTTTACTTTTATACCTTTTTCAAATTGTGTGTGTCAGGGGGAAACTGAAGTGACATCACAGAAAAGCTGTGGCCTGAGTGGCTGGTTGGGAATCTTCACTAAATTTAAAAAAATTAAGCGATGGTAACTAATTAAACATAATTACTTAATTATAATTTAGAGGGGTATCTAAGCCAGAGATCGGAGAGTACTGTATTTAGCTTTCACATTTATATTAGAAATCTAGTGCTAGGAAACAGATAGTTAACAGTAACTTTAAAAAATTAAAAATATAAATATTTTTTAAAAAATTTTAACTTTTAATTTTAAGTAATTGACGCAATGTCAGTTAGAGGGGTGCAGTGCTCTGACTGTGAGATGTGGCAGGTCCGGGAGGCTTCCAGCGTCCCGGATGGCTTCATCTGCCGAAAGTGCACCCAACTGGAGCTCCTCACAGGCCACATGGTTCGGTTGGAGCAGCAATTGGATGCACTTAGGAGCATGCAGGTGGCGGAAAGCGTCATAGATCGCAGTTATATAAATGTGGTCACACCCAAGGTGCAGGCAGAGAAATGGGTGAGCACCAGAAAGGGCAGGCAGTCAGTGCAGGAATCCCCTGTGGTTGTCCCCCTCTCGAACAAGTTTACCCCTTTGGATTCTGTCGGGGGGGATAGCCTATCAGGGGAAAACAGCAGCAGCCAGAGCACTGGCACCACGGTTGGCTCTGATGTTCAGAAGGGAGGGTCAAAGCGCAGAAGAGTAATAGTAATAGGGGACTCTACAGTTAGGGGCACAGATAGACGCTTCTGTGGACGTGAAAGAGACTCCAGTATGGTATGTTGCCTCCCTGGTGCCAGGGTCCAGGATGTCTCCAAACGGGTAGAGGGCATCCTGAAGGAGGAGGGCAAACAGGCAGAGGTCGTTGTACATATTGGTACTAACGACATAGGCAGGAAGGGGCATGAGGTCCTGCAGCAGGAGTTCAGGGAGCTAGGCAGAAAGTTAAAAGACAGGACCTCGAGGGTTGTAATCTCGGGATTACTCCCTGTGCCACGTGCCAGTGAGGCTAGAAATAGGAAGATAGAGCAGATAAACACGTGGCTAAACAGCTGGTGTAGGAGGGAGGGTTTCCGTTATCTGGACCACTGGGAGCTCTTCCGGGGCAGGTGTGACCTGTATAAGAAGGACGGGTTGCATCTAAATCGGAGAGGCATAAATATCCTGGCTGCGAGGTTTGCTAGTGTCACACGGGAGGGTTTAAACTAGTATGGCAGGGGGTGGGCACGGGAGCAATAGGTCAGAAGGTGAGAGCATTGAGGGAGAACTAGGGAATAGGGACAGTGGGGCTCTGAGGCAGAGCAGACAGGGAGAAGTTGCTGAACACAGCGGGTCTGGTGGCCTGAAGTGCATATGTTTTAATGCAAGAAGTATTACGGATAAGGAAGATGAACTTAGAGCTTGGATTAGTACTTGGAACTATGATGTTGTTGCCATTACAGAGACCTGGTTGAGGGAAGGGCAGGATTGGCAGCTAAATGTTCCAGGATTTAGATGTTTCAGGCGGGATAGAGGGGGATGTAAAAGGGGAGGTGGAGTTGCGCTACTGGTTAGGGAGACTATCACAGCTGTACTGCGGGAGGACACCTCAGAGGGCAGTGAGGCTATATGGGTAGAGATCAGGAATAAGAAGGGTGCAGTCACAATGTTGGGGGTTTACTACAGGCCTCCCAACAGCCAGCGGGAGATAGAGGAGCAGATAGGTAGACAGATTTTGGAAAAGAGTAAAAACAACAGGGTTGTGGTGATGGGAGACTTCAACTTCCCCAATATTGACTGGGACTCACTTAGTGCCAGGGGCTTAGACGGGGCGGAGTTTGTAAGGAGCATCCAGGAGGGCTTCTTAAAACAATATGTGGACAGTCCAACTAGGGAAGGGGCGGTACTGGACCTGGTATTGGGGAATGAGCCCGGCCAGGTGGTAGATGTTTCAGTAGGGGAGCATTTAGGGAACAGTGACCACAATTCAGTAAGTTTTAAAATCACTGGTGGACAAGGATAAGAGTGGTCCTAGGGTGAATGTGCTAAATTGGGGGAAGGCTAATTATAACAATATTAGGCGGGAACTGAGGAACATAGATTGGGGGCGGATGTTTGAGGGCAAATCAACATCTGACATGTGGGAGGCTTTCAAGTGTCAGTTGAAAGGAATTCAGGACCGGCATGTGCCTGTGTGGAAGAAGGATAAATACGGCAATTTTCGGGTACCTTGGATAACGAGAGATATTGTAGGCCGCGTCAAAAAGAAAAAGGAGGCATTTGTCAGGGCTAAAAGGCTGGGAACAGACGAAGCCTGCGTGGAACATAAGGAAAGTAGGAAGGAACTTAAGCAAGGAGTCAGGAGGGCGAGAAGGGGTCACGAAAAGTCATTGGCAAATAGGGTTAAGGAAAATCCCAAGGCTGTTTTACACGTACATAAAAAGCAAGAGGGTAGCCAGGGAAAGGGTTGGCCCACTGAAGCATAGGCAAGGGAATCTATGTGTGGAGCCAGAGGAAATGGGTGAGGTACTAAATGAATACTTTGCATCAGTATTCACCAAAGAGAAGAAATTGGTAGATGTTGAGTCTGGAGAATCATAGAATCATAGAAGTTTACAGCATGGAAACAGGCACTTCGGCCCAACCAGTCCATGCCGCCCAGTTTTTACCATTAAGCTAGTCCCAGTTGCCCGCACTTGGCCCATAACCCTCTATACCCATCTTACCCATGTAACTATCTAAATGTTTTTTAAAAGACACAATTGTACCCGCCTCTACTACTACCTCTGGCAGCCCATTCCAGACACTCACTGCCCTCTGAGTGAAGAAATTGCCCCTCTGGGCCCTTCTGAATCTCTCCCCTCTCACCTTAAACCTATGCCCTCTAGTTTTAGATTCCCCTACCTTTGGGAAAAGATGTTGACTATCTACCTTATCTATGCCCCTCATTATTTTATAGACCTCTATAAGATCACCCCTAAGCCTCCTACGCTCCAGGGAAAAAAGTCCCAGCCTATCCAGCCTCTCCTTATAACTCAAACCATTAAGTCCCGGCAACATCCTAGTAAATCTTTTCTGCACTCTTTCCAGTTTAATAATATCCTTCCTATAATAGGGTGACCAGAACTGCACACAGTATTCCAAGTGTGGCCGTACCAATGTCTTGTACAACTTCAACAAGACGTCCCAACTCCTGTATTCAATGTTCTGACCAATGAAACCAAGCATGCCGAATGCCTTCTTCACCACCCTGTCCACCTGCGACTCCACCTTCAAGGAGCTATGAACCTGTACTCCTTGATCTCTTTGTTCTATAACTCTCCCCAACGCCATACCATTAACTGAGTCGGTCCTGGCCTGATTCGATCTGCCAAAATGCATCACCTCACATTTATCTAAATTAAACTCCATCTGCCATTCGTCGGCCCACTGGCCTAATTGATCAAGATCCCGTTGCAATCCTAGATAACCTTCTTCACTATCCACTGTGCCACCAATCTTGGTGTCATCTGCAAACTTACTAACCATGCCTCCTAAATTCTCATCCAAATCATTAATATAAATCACAAATAACAGTGGACCCAGCACCGATCCCTGAGGCACACCACTGGTCACAGGCCTCCAGTTTGAAAAACAACCCTCTACAACCACCGCCTTCTGTCGTCCAGCCAATTTTGAATCCAATTGGCAACCTCACCCTGGATCCCGTGAGCTTTAACCTTCTGCAACAACCTACCACGCGGTACCTTGTCAAAGGCTTTGCTAAAGTCCATGTAGACAACGTCTACTGCACTGCCCTCATCTACCTTCTTGGTCACCCCCTCAAAAAACTCAATCAAATTTGTGAGACATGATTTTCCACGCACAAAGCCATGCTGACTGCCCCGAATCAGTCCTTGCCTCTCTAAATGCTTGTAGATCCTGTCTCTCAGAATACCTTCTAGCAACTTACCTACTACAGACGTTAGGCTCACCGGTCTGTAGTTCCCAGGCTTTTCCCTGCTGCCCTTCTTAAACAAGGGCACAATATTCGCCACTCTCCAATCTTCAGGCACCTCACCTGTGGCTGCCGATGATTCAAATATCTCTGTTAGGGGACCCGCAATTTCCTCCCTAGCCTCCCACAACATCCTGGGATACATTTCATCAGGTCCCGGGGATTTATCTACCTTAATGCGCTTTAAAACTTCCAGCACCACCTCCTCTGTAATATGCACACTTCTCAAGACATCACTATTTATTTCCCTTAGTTTCCTAACATCCATGCCTTTCTCCACCGTGAATACCGATGAGAAATATTCATTCAGGATCTCACCCAACTCTTGTGGCTCTGCACATAGATGTCCTTGTTGATCCTTAAGAGGCCATACTCTGTCCCTAGTTACTCTTTTCCCCTTTATGTATCTGTAGAATCTCTTTGGATTCTCCTTTGCATTATTTGCCAAAGCAATTTCATGTCCCCTTTTTGCCCTCCTGATTTCCCTCTTAACTCTATTTCGACAATCTCTATACTCTTCAAGGGATCCAATTGATCCCAGTTGTTTATGTACGTCATATGCCTCCTTCTTCTTTTTGACCAGAGTCTCAATATCTCGAGTCATCCAGGGTTCCCTACTTCTACCAGCCTTGCCCTTCACTCTAAAGGGAATGTGCTTACCCTGCACCCTGGTTAACACATTTTTAAAAGCCTCCCATTTACCATCCGTCCCTTTGCCTGCCAAGGGAGAAGGGGGTGCAGATAGCCTGGGTCACATTGAGATCCAAAAAGACGAGGTGTTGGGTGTC
Source organism: Scyliorhinus torazame (assembly GCF_047496885.1). Lineage (NCBI taxonomy): Eukaryota > Metazoa > Chordata > Chondrichthyes > Carcharhiniformes > Scyliorhinidae > Scyliorhinus > Scyliorhinus torazame. Next base: position 32,632,635 of record NC_092737.1, on the reverse strand, counting down.
TTAAAAAATATTAAGGTAGATAAGTCCCCAGGGCCTGATGGGATCTACCCCAGAATACTGAAGGAGGCTGGAGAGGAAATTGCTGAGGCCTTGACAGAAATCTTTGGATCCTCGCTGTCTTCAGGGGATGTTCCGGAGGACTGGAGAATAGCCAATGTTGTTCCTCTGTTTCGGAAGGGTAGCAAGGATAATCCCGGGAACTACAGGCCGGTGAGCCTTACTTCAGTGGGAGGGAAATTACTGGAGAGAATTCTTCGAGACAGGATCTACTCCCATTTGGAAGCAAATGGACGTATTAATGAGAGGCAGCATGGTTTTGTGAAGGGGAGGTCGTGTCTCACTAACTTGATAGAGTTTTTCGAGGAGGTCACTAAGATGATTTATGCAGGTACGGTAGTGGATGTTGCCGATATGGACTTCAGTAAGGCCTTTGACAAGGTCCCTCATGGTAGACTAGTACAAAAGGTGAAGTCACACGGGATCAGGGGTGAGCTGGTAAGGTGGATACAGAACTAGCTAGGTTATAGAAGGCAGAGAGTAGCAATGGAAGGATGCTTTTCTAATTGGAGGGCTGTGACCAGTGGTGTTCCACAGGGATCAGCGCTGGGACCTTTGCTGTAATGATTTGGAGGAAAATGTAACTGGTCTGATTAGTAAGTTTGCAGACGACACAAAGGTTGGTGGAATTGCGGATAGCGATGAGGACTGTCAGAGGATACAGCAGGATTTAGATTGTTTGGAGACTTGGGCGGAGAGATGGCAGATGGAGCTTAATCCGGACAAATGTGAGGTAATGCATTTTGGAAGGTCTAATGCAGGTAGGGAATATACAGTGAATGATAGAACCCTCAAGAGTATTGAAAGTCAAAGAGATCTAGGAGTACAGGTCCACAGGTCACTGAAAGGGGCAACTCAAGTGGAGAAGGTAGTCAAGAAGGCATACGGCATGCTTGCCTTCATTGGCCGGGGCATTGAGTATAAGAATTGGCAAGTCATGTTGCAGCTGTATAGAACCTTAGTTAGGCCACACTTGGAGTATAGTGTTCAATTCTGGTCGCCACACTACCAGAAGGATATGGAGGCTTTAGAGAGGGTGCAGAAGAGATTTACCAGAATGTTGCCTGGTATGGAGGGCATTAGCTATGAGGAGCGGTTGAATAAACTCAGTTTGTTCTCACTGGAACGAAGGAGGTTGAGGGGAGACCTGATAGAGGTATACAAAATTATGAGGGGCATAGACAGAGTGGATAGTCAGAGGCTTTTCCCCGAGGTAGAGGGGTCAATTACTAGGGGGCATAGGTTTAAGGTGAGAGGGGCAAGGTTTAGAGTAGATGTACGAGGCAAGTTTTTTACGCAGAGGGTAGTGGGTGCCTGGAACTCACTACCGGAGGAGGTAGTGGAAGCAGGGACGATAGTGACATTTAAGGGGCATCTTGACAAATATATGAATAGGATGGGAATAGAGGGATACGGACCCAGGAAGTGTAGAAGATTGTAGTTTAGTCGGGCAGCATGGTCGGCACGGGCTTGGAGGGCCGAAGGGCCTGTTCCTGTGCTGTACATTTCTTTGTTCTTGTTCTATTACGGAGACATGGATTTCACAGGGGCAGGAATGGTTGTTAGATGTTCCGGGATTTAGATGTTTTAAGAAGAATAGGGAGGGAGGTAAACGAGGTGGCGGAGTGGCACTGTTAATTAGGGAGTGCACCACAGCTGCAGAAAAGGAGGTAGTTGAGGAGGGTTTGTCTACGGAGTCAGTATGGGTGGAAGTCAGAAACAAGAAAGGAGCAGTCACTTTATTGGGAGTTTTCTGTAGACCCCCCAATAGCAGCAGAGAGATAGAGGAACAGATTGGGCGGCCAATCTTGGAAAAGTACAGAAGTAACAGAGTTGTTGTCATGGGTGACTTCAACTTCCCTAATATTGACTCCTTAGTGCAAATGGTTTGGATGGAGCAGATTTTGTCAGGCGTGTACAGGAAGGATTCCTGACTCAATATGTAGATAGGCCGACTAGGGGGAGGCCATATTGGACTTGGTGCTCGACAACGAACAAGGCCAGGTGTCAGATGTCTCGGTGGGAGAGCATTTCGGTGACAGTGACCACAACTCCTTGACCTTTACCATAGTCATGGAGAGGGATAGGAACAGACAGTATGGGAAGGTATTTAATTGGGGGAGGCCATTAGACAGGAGCTGAGGAGCATAAAGTGGGAACAATTGTTCGTGGGGAAATGCACAACAGTAATGTGGGGATTGTTTGAGGAGCACTTGCTGCGAGTGCTGGATAGTTTTGTCCCACTGAGACGAGGAAGGAATGGTAAGGTGAAGGAGCCTCGGATGACAAGAGAAGTGGAACTTCATAAAGAGGAAGAAGGAAGCTTACGTAAGGTTGAGGAAGCAAGGATCTGACTCGGCTCCAGAGGATTACAAGGTCGTTGTACATATTGGTACTAACGACATAGGCAGGAAGGGGCATGAGGTCCTGCAGCAGGAGTTCAGGGAGCTAGGCAGAAAGTTAAAAGACAGGACCTCGAGGGTTGTAATCTCGGGATTACTCCCTGTGCCACGTGCCAGTGAGGCTAGAAATAGGAAGATAGAGCAGACAAACACGTGGCTAAACAGCTGGTGTAGGAGGGAGGGTTTCTGTTATCTGGACCACTGGGAGCTCTTCCGGGGCAGGTGTGACCTGTATAAGAAGGACGGGTTGCATCTAAATCGGAGAGGCATAAATATCCTGGCTGCGAGGTTTGCTAGTGTCACACGGGAGGGTTTAAACTAGTATGGCAGGGGGTGGGCACGGGAGCAATAGGTCAGAAGGTGAGAGCATTGAGGGAGAACTAGGGAATAGGGACAGTGGGGCTCTGAGGCAGAGCAGACGGGGAGAAGTTGCTGAACACAGCGGGTCTGGTGGCCTGAAGTGCATATGTTTTAATGCAAGGAGCATTACGGGTAAGGCAGATGAACTTAGAGCTTGGATTACTACTTGGAACTATGATGTTGTTGCCATTACAGAGACCTGGTTGAGGGAAGGGCAGGATTGGCAGCTAAACGTTCCAGGATTTAGATGTTTCAGGCGGGATAGAGGGGGATGTAAAAGGGGAGGCGGAGTTGCGCTACTTGTTCAGGAGAGTATCACAGCTATACAGCGAGAGGACACCTCAGAGGGCAGTGAGGCTATATGGGTAGAGATCAGGAATAAGAAGGGTGCAGTCACAATGTTGGGGGTATACTACAGGCCTCCCAACAGCCAGCGGGAGATAGAGGAGCAGATAGGTAGACAGATTTTGGAAAAGAGTAAAAACAACAGGGTTGTGGTGATGGGAGACTTCAACTTCCCCAATATTGACTGGGACTCACTTAGTGCCAGGGGCTTAGACGGGGCAGAGTTTGTAAGGAGCATCCAGGAGGGCTTCTTAAAAAATATGTAAACAGTCCAACTAGGGAAGGGGCGGTACTGGACCTGGTATTGGGGAATGAGCCCAGCCAGGTGGTAGATGTTTCAGTAGGGGAGCATTTCGGTAACAGTGACCACAATTCAGTAAGTTTTAAAGTACTGGTGGACAAGGATAAGAGTGGTCCGAGGATGAATGTGCTAAATTGGGGGAAGGCTAATTATAACAATATTAGGTGGGAACTGAAGAACATAGATTGGGGGCGGATGTTTGAGGGCAAATCAACATCTGACATGTGGGAGGCTTTCAAGTGTCAGTTGAAAGGAATACAGGACAGGCATGTTCCTGTGAGGAAGAAAGATAAATACGGCAATTTTCGGGAACCTTGGATGACGAGTGATATTGTAGGCCTCGTCAAAAAGAAAAAGGAGGCATTTGTCAGGGCTAAAAGGCTGGGAACAGACGAAGCCAGTGTGGCATATAAGGAAAGTAGGAAGGAACTTAAGCAAGGAGTCAGGAGGGCTAGAAGGGGTCATGAAAAGTCATTGGCAAATAGGGTTAAGGAAAATCCCAAGGCTTTTTACACTTACATAAAAAGCAAGAGGGTAGCCAGGGAAAGGGTTGGCCCACTGAAGGATAGGCAAGGGAATCTATGTGTGGAGCCAGAGGAAATGGGCGAGGTACTAAATGAATACTTTGCATCAGTATTCACCAAAGAGAAGGAATTGGTAGATGTTGAGTCTGGAGAAGGGGGTGTAGATAGCCTGGGTCACATTGTGATCCAAAAAGACGAGGTGTTGGGTGTCTTAAAAAATATTAAGGTAGATAAGTCCCCAGGGCCGGATGGGATCTACCCCAGAATACTGAAGGAGGCTGGAGAGGAAATTGCTGAGGCCTTGACAGAAATCTTTGGATTCTCGCTGTCTTCAGGGGATGTCCCGGAGGACTGGAGAATAGCCAATGTTGTTCCTCTGTTTAAGAAGGGTGGCAGGGATAATCCCGGGAACTACAGGCCGGTGAGCCTTACTTCAGTGGTAGGGAAATTACTGGAGAGAATTCTTCGAGACAGGATCTACTCCCATTTGGAAGCAAATGGACGTATTAGTGAGAGGCAGCACGGTTTTGTGAAGGGAAGGTCGTGTCTCACTAACTTGATAGAGTTTTTCGAGGAGGTCACTAAGATGATTGATGCAGGTAGGGCAGTAGATGTTGTCTATATGGACTTCAGTAAGGCCTTTGACAAGGTCCCTCATGGTCCTGCCATTGGATTTCGGCGGCAGCGGTGCGCAGGGGCCTTCTTGGAGGTGAGTAGTGAATTTAAAACCACTTACCTTTACAGGAGCAGCCCTTTGGATTTCGGCGGCAGCGGTGCGCAGGGGCCTTCTGGGAGGTGAGTAGTTAGTTTAAAAACCTTACCTTTACAGGAGCAGCCCATTGGATTTCGGCGGCAGCGGTGCGCAGGGGCCTTCTGGGAGGTGAGTAGTGAATTTAAAACCACTTACCTTTACAGTAGCAGCCCTTTGGATTTCGGCGGCAGCGGTGCGCAGGGGCCTTCTGGGAGGTGAGTAGTGTATTTAAAAGCCTTGCCTTTACAGGAGCAGCCCTTTGGATTTCGGCGGCAGCGGTGCGCAGGGGCCTTCTTGGAGGTGAGTAGTGAATTTAAAACCACTTACCTTTACAGGAGCAGCCCTTTGGATTTCGGCGGCAGCGGTGCGCAGGGGCCTTCTGGGAGGTGAGTAGTGTATTTAAAAGCCTTACCTTTACAGGAGCAGCCCTTTGGATTTCGGCGGCAGCGGTGCGCAGGGGCCTTCTTGGAGGTGAGTAGTGAATTTAAAACCACTTACCTTTACAGGAGCAGCCCTTTGGATTTCGGCGGCAGCGGTGCGCAGGGGCCTTCTGGGAGGTGAGTAGTGTATTTAAAAGCCTTACCTTTACAGGAGCAGCCCTTTGGATTTCGGCGGCAGCGGTGCGCAGGGGCCTTCTTGGAGGTGAGTAGTGAATTTAAAACCACTTACCTTTACAGGAGCAGCCCATTGGATTTCGGCGGCTCTTCTGTCTGTTCTTCTTTTCAGTTTCATTTGTTTTTATATAAGGCGGGAACCGGAAGTTCTACCTCTGGCAAGTGCCCCCCCCCCCCCCCCCAACCAATAAATTCTGGTGGAGAGGAAACCCGAGACACTACACGTGTAGTGTCTCCCACCCGCCCTCCTCCTCTAACCTAATAATAAGACCCATTGGTGTAAGGTAAGTGCCATATTATATTATTAGCATTGTGCAGGTCAAGGATCGGAGGTGGAGGAGCAGTCTCTGTCAGCGAGAGAACCTGAGAACATCTCAGACACTCAGAAGGCAAGTAAGTGATTTTTACTTTTATACCTTTTTTCAAATTGTGTGTGTCGGGGGGGAAATTGAAGCGACATCACAGAAAAGCTGTGACCTGAGTGGCTGGTTGGGATTCTAACCTAAATTTAAAAAATATTTGAGTATTTGGGAACTAATTAAACATAATAACTTAATTATAATTTAGAGGATATCTAAGCCAGAGATCGGAGAGTATTATAGTTAGCTATCGCATTTCTATTAGAAATCTAGTGCTAGGAAACAGATAGTTGACAGTAACTTTGCAATTTAAAAAAAAAAAAAGTATTTAAAAAAAAAAAAAAGAGACAAATTTTAATTTTAATTAATTGACGCAATGTCAGTTAGAGGGGTGCTGTGCTCTGACTGTGAGATGTGGCAGGTCCGGGAGGCTTCCAGCGTCCCGGGTGGCTTCATCTGCAGAAAGTGCACCCAACTGGAGCTCCTCACAGACCGCATGGTTCGGTTGGAGCAGCAATTGGATGCACTTAGGAGCATGTAGGTGGCGGAAAGCGTCATAGATCGCAGTTATGTAAATGTGGTCACACCCAAGGTGCAGGCAGAGAAATGGGTGACCACCAGAAAGGGCAGGCAGTCAGTGCAGGAATCCCCTGTGGTTGTCCCCCTCTCGAACAGATATACCCCTTTGGATACTGTCGGGGGGGATAGCCTATCAGGGGAAAACAGCAGCAGCCAGAGCAGTGGCACCACGGCTGGCTCTGATGTTCAGAAGGGAGGGTCAAAGCGCAGAAGAGTAATAGTAATAGGGGACTCTATAGTCAGGGGCACAGATAGGCGCTTCTGTGGACGTGAAAGAGACTCCAGGATGGTATGTTGCCTCCCTGGTGCCAGGGTCCAGGATGTCTCCGAACGGGTAGAGGGAATCCTGAAGGGGGAGGGCAAACAGGCAGAGGTCGTTGTACATATTGGTACTAACGACATAGGCAGGAAGGGGCATGAGGTCCTGCAGCAGGAGTTCAGGGAGCTAGGCAGAAAGTTAAAGGACAGGACCTCGAGGGTTGTAATCTCGGGATTACTCCCTGTGCCACGTGCCAGTGAGGCTAGAAATAGGAAGATAGAGCAGACAAACACGTGGCTAAACAGCTGGTGTAGGAGGGAGGGTTTCCGTCTTCTGGACCACTGGGAGCTCTTCCGGGGCAGGTGTGACCTGTATAAGATGGACGGGTTGCATCTAAACCGGAGAGGCATAAATATCCTGGCCGCGAGGTTTGCTAGTGTCACACGGGAGGGTTTAAACTAGTATGGCAGGGGGGTGGGTACGGGAGCAATAGGTCAGAAGGTGAGAGCATTGAGGGAGAACTAGGGAATAGGGACAGTGTGGCTCTGAGGCAGAGCAGACGGGGAAAAGTTGCTGAACACAGCGGGTCTGGTGGCCTGAAGTGCATATGTTTTAATGCAAGGAGCATTACGGGTAAGGCAGATGAACTTAGAGCTTGGATTACTACTTGGAACTATGATGTTATTGCCATTACAGAGACCTGGTTGAGGGAAGGGCAGGATTGGCAGCTAAATGTTCCAGGATTTAGATGTTTCAGGCGGGATAGAGGGGGATGTAAAAGGGGAGGCGGAGTTGCGCTACTTGTTCGGGAGAATATCACAGCTATACTGCGAGAGGACACCTCAGAGGGCAGTGAGGCTATATGGGTAGAGATCAGGAATAAGAAGGGTGCAGTCACAATGTTGGGGGTATACTACAGGCCTCCCAACAGCCAGCGGGAGATAGAGGAGCAGATAGGTAGACAGATTTTGGAAAAGAGTAAAAACAACAGGGTTGTGGTGATGGGAGACTTCAACTTCCCCAATATTGACTGGGACTCACTTAGTGCCAGGGGCTTAGACGGGGCGGAGTTTGTAAGGAGCATCCAGGAGGGCTTCTTAAAACAATATGTAAACAGTCCAACTAGGGAAGGGGCGGTACTGGACCTGGTATTGGGGAATGAGCCCGGCCAGGTGGTAGATGTTTCAGTAGGGGAGCATTTCGGTAACAGTGACCACAATTCAGTAAGTTTTAAAGTACTGGTGGACAAGGATAAGAGTGGTCCGAGGGTGAATGTGCTAAATTGGGGGAAGGCTAATTATAACAATATTAGGCGGGAACTGAAGAACATAGATTGGGGGCGGATGTTTGAGGGCAAATCAACATCTGACATGTGGGAGGCTTTCAAGTGTCAGTTGAAGGGAATACAGGACAGACATGTTCCTGTGAGGAAGAAAGATAAATACGGCAATTTTCGGGAACCTTGGATGACGAGTGATATTGTAGGCCTCGTCAAAAAGAAAAAGGAGGCATTTGTCAGGGCTAAAAGGCTGGGAACAGACGAAGCCAGTGTGGCATATAAGGAAAGTAGGAAGGAACTTAAGCAAGGAGTCAGGAGGGCTAGAAGGTGTCATGAAAAGTCATTGGCAAATAGGGTGAAGGAAAATCCCAAGGCTTTTTACACGTACATAAAAAGCAAGAGGGTAGCCAGGGAAAGGGTTGGCCCACTGAAGGATAGGCAAGGGAATCTATGTGTGGAGCCAGAGGAAATGGGCGAGGTACTAAATGAATACTTTGCATCAGTATTCACCAAAGAGAAGGAATTGGTAGATGTTGAGTCTGGAGAAGGGGGTGTAGATAGCCTGGGTCACATTGTGATCCAAAAAGACGAGGTGTTGGGTGTCTTAAAAAATATTAAGGTAGATAAGTCCCCAGGGCCTGATGGGATCTACCCCAGAATACTGAAGGAGGCTGGAGAGGAAATTGCTGAGGCCTTGACAGAAATCTTTGGATCCTCGCTGTCTTCAGGGGATGTCCCGGAGGACTGGAGAATAGCCAATGTTGTTCCTCTGTTTAAGAAGGGTTGCAAGGATAATCCCGGGAACTACAGGCCGGTGAGCCTTACTTCAGTGGTAGGGAAATTACTGGAGAGAATTCTTCGAGACAGGATCTACTCCCATTTGGAAGCAAATGGACGTATTAGTGAGAGGCAGCACGGTTTTGTGAAGGGGAGGTCGTGTCTCACTAACTTGATAGAGTTTTTCGAGGAGGTCACTAAGATGATTGATGCAGGTAGGGCAGTGGATGTTGTCTACATGGACTTCAGTAAGGCCTTTGACAAGGTCCCTCATGGTAGACTAGTACAAAAGGTGAAGTCACACGGGATTAGGGGTGAGCTGGCAAGGTGGATTCAGAACTGGCTAGGCCATAGAAGGCAGAGGGTAGCAATGGAGGGATGCTTTTCTAATTGGAGGGCTGTGACCAGTGGTGTTCCACAGGGATCAGTGCTGGGACCTTTGCTGTTTGTAGTATATATAAATGATTTGGAGGAAAATGTAACTGGTCTGATTAGTAAGTTTGCAGACGACACAAAGGTTGGTGGAATTGCGGATAGCGATGAGGACTGTCTGAGGATACAGCAGTATTTAGATTGTCTGGAGACTTGGGCGGAGAGATGGCAGATGGAGTTTAATCCGGACAAATGTGAGGTAATGCATTTTGGAAGGGCTAATGCAGGTAGGGAATATACAGTAAATGGTAGAACCCTCAAGAGTATTGAAAGTCAAAGAGATCTAGGAGTACAGGTCCACAGGTCATTGAAAGGGGCAACACAGGTGGAGAAGGTAGTCAAGAAGGCATACGGCATGCTTGCCTTCATTGGACGGGGCATTGAGTATAAGAATTGGCAAGTCATGTTGCAGCTGTATAGAACCTTAGTTAGGCCACACTTGGAGTATAGTGTTCAATTCTGGTCGCCACACTACCAGAAGGACGTGGAGGCTTTAGAGAGGGTGCAGAAGAGATTTACCAGAATGTTGCCTGGTATGGAGGGCATAAGCTATGAGGAGCGATTGAATAAACTCGGTTTGTTCTCTCTGGAACGAAGGAGGTTGAGGGGCGACCTGATAGAGGTCTACAAAATTATGAGGGGCATAGACAGAGTGGATAGTCAGAGGCTTTTCCCCAGGGTAGAGGGGTCAATTACTAGGGGGCATAGGTTTAAGGTGAGAGGGGCAAGGTTTAGAGTAGATGTACGAGGCAAGTTTTTTACGCAGAGGGTAGTGGGTGCCTGGAACTCGCTACCGGAGGAGGTAGTGGAAGCAGGGACGATAGGGACATTTAAGGGGCATCTTGACAAATATATGAATAGGATGGGAATAGAAGGATACGGACCCAGGAAGTGTAGAAGATTGTAGTTTAGTCGGGCAGTATGGTCGGCGCGGGCTTGGAGGGCCGAAGGGCCTGTTCCTGTGCTGTACATTTCTTTGTTCTTTGTTCTTTGTAGACTAGTACAAAAGGTGAAGTCACACGGGATCAGGGGTGAACTGGCAAGGTGGATACAGAACTGGCTAGGCCATAGAAGGCAGAGGGTAGCAATGGAGGGATGCTTTTCTAATTGGAGGGCTGTGACCAGTGGTGTTCCACAGGGATCAGTGCTGGGACCTTTGCTCTTTGTAGTATATATAAATGATTTGGAGGAAAATGTAACTGGTCTGATTAGTAAGTTTGCAGACGACACAAAGGTTGGTGGAATTGCGGATAGCGATGAGGACTGTCTGAGGATACAGCAGGATTTAGATTGTCTGGAGACTTGGGCGGAGAGATGGCAGATGGAGTTTAACCTGGACAAATGTGAGGTAATGCATTTTGGAAGGGCTAATGCAGGTAGGGAATATACAGTGAATGGTAGAACCCTCAAGAGTATTGAAAGTCAAAGAGATCTAGGAGTACAGGTCCACAGATCACTGAAAGGGGCTACACAGGTGGAGAAGGTAGTCAAGAAGGCATACGGCATGCTTGCCTTCATTGGCCGGGGCATTGAGCATAAGAATTGGCAAGTCATGTTGCAGCTGTATAGAACCTTAGTTAGGCCACACTTGGAGTATAGTGTTCAATTCTGGTCGCCACACTACCAGAAGGATGTGGAGGCTTTAGAGAGGGTGCAGAAGAGATTTACCAGAATGTTGCCTGGTATGAAGGGCATTAGCTATGAGGAGCGATTGAATAAACTCGGTTTGTTCTCACTGGAACGAAGGAGGTTGAGGGGCGACCTGATAGAGGTATACAAAATTATGAGGGGCATAGACAGAGTGGATAGTCAGAGGCTTTTCCCCAGGGTAGAGGGGTCAATTACTAGGGGGCATAGGTTTAAGGTGAGAGGGGCAAAGTTTAGAGTAGATGTACGAGGCAAGTTTTTTACGCAGAGGGTAGTGGGTGCCTGGAACTCACTACCGGAGGAGGTAGTGGAGGCAGGGACGATAGGGACATTTAAGGGGCATCTTGACAAATATATGAATAGGATGGGAATAGAAGGATACGGACCCAGGAAGTGTAGAAGATTGTATTTTAGTCGGGCAGTATGGTCGGCACGGGCTTGGAGGGCCGAAGGGCCTGTTCCTGTGCTGTACATTTCTTTGTTCTTTGTTCTTTGTAGCCAGGAAGGAACTCAAAAATGGACTGAGGAGAGCGAGAAATTTTGAAAAGCATCAGGATACATAAGTCCCCTGACGGGATATACCCAAGGTTACTACGGGAAGCGAGGGAGGAGATTGTTGCGCCGTTGGCGATGATCTTTGCGTCCTCACTCTCCACTGGAGTAGTACCGGATGATTGGAGGGAGGTGAATGTTGTTCCCCTGTTCAAGAAAGGAAATAGGGATATCCCTGGGAATTACAGACCCATCAGTCTTACGTCTGTGGTGAGCAGTATATTGGAAAGGATTCTGAGATAGGATTTATGATTATTTAGAAAAACATAGTTTGATTAAAGATAGTCAGCATGTCTTTGTGAGGGGCAGGTCATGCCTCGCAAACCTCATTGAATTCTTTGAGGATGTGACGAGACACATTGATGAAGGTCGGGCAGTGGATGTGGTGTATATGGATTTCAGTAAGGCATTTGATATGGTTCCCCATGGTAGGCTCATTCAAAAAGTTAGGGGGCATGGGATACAGGGAAAGTTGGCTGTCTGGATACAGAATTGGCTGGCCGAAAGAAGACAGCGAGTGGTTGTGGATGGAAAGTATTCCGCCTGGAGGTCGGTGACCAGTGGTGTCCCGCAAGGATCTGTTCTGGGACCTCTGCTCTTTGTGGTTTTTATAAACACCTTGGATGAGGAAGTGGAAGGGTGGGTTAGTAAGTTTGCCGAAGACACGAAGGTTGGTGGAGTTGTAGATAGTGTTGAGGGTTGTTGCAGGTTACAACAGGACATTGACAGGATGCAGAGCTGGGCTGAGAAGTGGCAGATGGAGTTCAACCTTGATAAATGTGAAGTGATTCATTTTGGAAGGTCGAATTTGAATGTTGAATCCAGGGTAAAAGGCAGGATTCTTGGAAGTGTGGAGGAACAGAGGGATCTTGAGGTCCACGTACATAGATCCCTCAAGGTTGCCACCCAGGTTGATAGGGTTGTTAAGAAGGTGTATGGTGTGTTGGCTTTCATTAACAGGGGGATTGAGTTTAAGAGCCGCGAGGTTTTGCTGCAGCTTTATAAAACCCTGGTTAGACCACACTTGGAATATTGTATCCAGTTCTGGTCACCTCATTATAGGAAGGATGTGGATGCTTTGGAGAGGGTGCAGAGGAGATTTACCAGGATGCTGCCTGGACTGGAGGGCAAGTCTTATGAAGAAAGGTTGAGGGAGCTAGGGCTTTTCTCACTGGAGCGAAGAAGGCAGAGAGGTGACTTGATAGAGGTGTACAAGGTGATGAGAGGCATGGATAGAGTGGATAGCCAGAGACTTTTCCCCAGGGCGGAAATGGCTGTCACGAGGGGACATAATTTTAAGGTGATTGGAGGAAGGTAGAGGGGAGATGTCAGAGGTTCTTTACACAGAGAGTGGTGGGTGTGTGGAATGCACTGCCAGCAGAGGTGGTGGAGTCAGAGTCATTCGGGACATTTAAGCGACTCTGAGACAGGCACATGGACAGCAGTAAATTGAAGGGTGTAGGTTAGGTTGATCTTCGATTAGGATAAATGGTCGGCACAGCATCGTGGGCCGAAGGGCCTGGACTGTGCTCGACTGTTCTATGTATCCCCCCAATCTGCAGGTTGTCTCAAAACATCTCAGTGTTAGTCCCCCACCCCTCCCCCCCCAAACTCGGTCAAGGGTCAAACCGTGTTAGCTCTGATCTGTCCCTCTCGCCCCTGATCTTTCCGTCGTTCCGCTCGCCCATGTTTAACGTTCTCTCTCACCCCCCTCACTCCGCACCAGTTCCGCTCGCCCATGTTTAACGTTCTCTCTCACCCCCCTCACTCCGCACCAGTTCCGCTCGCCCATGTTTAACGTTCTCTCTCACCCCCCTCGCTCGGCAGCAGACGTTGGCGATGGATGAGCTACATCAGCACGGTGGCCATCTTTGGTTTTGTCGACTTCTTGGAGATGGGCCCGGGACCTATCCCATGGTTCATTGTGGCTGAACTCTTCAGCCAGGGGCCGCGGCCAGCGGCAATGACCCTGGCCGGATTCGCAAACTGGACCTCGAACTTCCTGGTGGGAATGACATTCCAGTACATTGTGGTACGTGAGGAAGAGAACGGGCATGAGGGAGGGGGGGGCAGTTCAATGTGTCTCCAGCAAGGGTGGGAGAAAGTGGAGCGGAAAACACCACAGCACAAGCAGATGGGCTGAATGGCCTCGATTGTCGTTTAGTATCAGTGATAGGCTCCGAGATCGGCGCAGTTGCAGCACTGACGGAGTGGTGTCAGCTCCCGGACCCCTCAGGTAGAATACCGGGTCCCTTACACGGTGGTTAGTGTAACAAAATGTACATTGTAAAGAAGACAAAGGGTTAACAATTTCATGATAATACTTCTCACCACCAGATGGGGATGAAGAGCAATCATATAAATATCATGTGACTCCTGGGATTCTGGGAGAAGGTGTTTAGGCATGAGAGAAATTAGTTGTAGAGTGCCCAATTCATTTTTTTTTCCAATTAAGGGGCAATTTAGCGTGGCAAATCCACCTACCCTGCACATCTTTGGATTGTGGGGGCGAAACCCACGCAGACACGGGGAGAATGTGCAAACTCCACACAGACAGTGACTCAGGCCGGGATTCGAACCCGGGTCCTCGGCGCCGTGAGGCAGCAGTGCTAACCCCTGCGCCACCGTGCTGCCCTGATTAGTTGTATAGTTGAGAGAGTTCTGTTGTTAGAGATAGCGTATAGTTTAGTATTCTTTTACCTAGGAACTTGTTCGAATCTTATTTAAGTAGTGTAAATAAATCAGCTTTGTTCATTTATTTAGTGTTATGTATTCAAGGCATCCTGATAAACAAAACAGAGAACATCATCGTTACCACTGCTGCCTCACCGTGCCAGGGACCCGGGTTCGATTCCCGGCTTGGGTCACTGTCTGTGCGGAGTCTGCACGTTCTCCCCATGTCTGCGTGGGTTTCCTCCGGGTGCTCCGGTTTCCTCCCACAGTCTGAAGATTGTGCAGGTTAGTTGGATAGGCCGTGATCAATTGCCCCGTACTGTCCAGGGATGTGCAGGTTCAGAGGGGGTACTCATTCAGCGAGTCGGTGCAGACTCAATGGGCCGAATGGCCTCCTTCTGCACGATGATTCCAAGAGGAGAGAGTTCTCCTCGATGACCTCGGGCCAATATTGTGGATTGGCCGTGATAAATTGCCCTTAGTTTCCAAAATTGGCCTTAGTGTTGGATGGGGTTGCTGGGTTATGGGGATAGGGTGGAGGGAGGGAGTGAGAGAGAGGGAGGGAGGGAGCGAGAGAGAGGGAGGGAGGGAGGGAGGGAGCGAGCGAGAGGGAGGGAGGGAGCGAAAGAGAGAGGGAGCGAGAGAGAGAGAGAGAGGGAGAGTGAGCGAGAGAGAGAGGGAGCGAGAGAGAGGGAGGGAGCGAGAGAGAGGGAGGGAGCGAGAGAGAGGGAGGGAGCGAGAGAGAGGGAGGGAGCGAGCGAGAGGGAGGGAGGGAGCGAAAGAGAGAGGGAGCGAGAGAGAGAGAGAGAGGGAGAGTGAGCGAGAGAGAGAGGGAGCGAGAGAGAGGGAGGGAGCGAGAGAGAGGGAGGGAGCGAGAGAGAGGGAGGGAGCGAGAGAGAGGGAGGGAGCGAGAGAGAGGGAGGGAGCGGGAGAGAGGGAGGGAGAGAGAGAGGGAGCGAGAGAGAGGGAGAGGGAGCGAGAGAGAGAGGGAACGAGAGAGAGAGAGGGAGCGAGAGAGAGCAAGAGAGGGAGCGAGAGAGAGAGAGAGAGAGAGGGAGCGAGAGAGAGGGAGGGAATGAGAGAGAGAGAGGGAGAGAGAGAGAGAGAGGGGGAGAGAGAGAGAGAGAGAGGGGGAGCGAAAGAGAGGGAGGGAGGGCGCGAGAGAGAGGGAGGGAGGGAGCGAGAGAAAGGGAGAGAGAGGGAGCGAGAGAGAGGGAGGGAGTGAGCGAGAGAGAGGGAGGGAGGGAGGGAGCGAGAGAGAGGGAGGGAGCGAGAGAGAGAGAGGGAGCGAGAGAGAGAGAGGGAGCGAGAGAGAGGGAGGGAGGGAGGGAGCGAGAGAGAGGGAGGGAGGGAGGGAGCGAGAGAGAGGGAGGGAGCGAGAGAGAGAGAGGGAGCGAGAGAGAGAGAGGGAGCGAGAGAGAGGGAGGGAACGAAAGAGAGAGAGAGAGGGAGCGAGAGAGAGGGAGGGATCGAGAGAGAGAGAGGGAGCGAGAGTGAGGGAGAGGGAGCGAGAGTGAGGGAGGGAGGGAGAGAGAGGGAGGGAGGGAGAGAGAGGGAGGGAGGGAGAGAGAGGGAGGGAGCAAGAGAGAGGGGGAGCGAGAGAGAGTGAGGGAGCGAGAGAGAGAGAGAGAGAGGGAGCGATAGAGAGGGAGCGAGAGAGAGGGAGAGGGAGCGAGAGAGAGAGAGAGAGGGAGCGAGAGAGAGGGAGGGATCGAGAGTGAGGGAGGGAGCGAGACAGAGGGAGGGAGGGAGCGAGAGGGAGTGAGAGAGAGGGAGAGGGAGCGAGAGAGAGCGAACGAGAGGGAGCGAGAGCGAGCAAGAGGTAGCGAGACGGAACAAGAGGGAGCGAGGGAGAGGGAGCGAGGGAGAGAGAGAGAGGGAGCGAGAGATAGAGAGAGAGAGAGAGGGAGCGAGAGAGAGAGAGAGGGAGCGAGAGAGAGGGAGAGCGAGAGAGAGGGAGTGAGCGAGAGAGAGAGAGAGAGAGGGATCGAGAGAGAGAGAGGGAGCGAGAGAGGGGGAGGGAACGAGAGAGAGAGAGAGAGAGAGGGAGCGAGAGAGAGGGTGTAAGGTTTTCGGGCAATTCGGCCCTTTTGGAGAAACTCAGAGACTGTAAACTGACTTTCCAGCCAAGGGAACAGAACCAGTTTTCCCAGCAGGCTTGGCCCGCTGAGCTGAGTGGGGACATAAGCACATAAATATTTACAAACACCCCCCTAGGAGCTACAAGGAAGAAGGAGCCAGACAACAAGATAACATCAAGACACAGACAAAGGGGCACGGGAATACACAGGAGGCTTGCATGCAAGCAGGACAATGGGATGGTCATAGCCCCATGCAAATGTAAATGACCTGGCCTCCACCAGAGCAGAATCCAATCAACACCCCATCAACATAGCAGCATCTCCGGAGCAGATGGAAGTCTTTGAAAATCTTCAAGGGAGCTCAACCTCGTTATCTCAAAAAACAGACTGGAGGCGGACCTAGGGGAGGTACTCCCATCTCGACAGCTCTGACCGGCTCAAAGGGGGCGGGACCAGCGGGAACTTTAAAACTTACCTTTTCAATGCAAAAGGGGCTGGCCGACCACAGGACAAAGCCAGGTAAAACAATATAAAAGGGGCTGTGTTTTCGATTGGGGGTCTCCTTCGTTCGTGGCTCGACCTCTGCACCCCTGACTTGACCTCTGCAGCCTGTGACCGTAAGTACTCCGCAGCAGCTTACGAAACTCCCTTGACTTTAATAGTGGTTGAGGCTTTGGGGAAGGGAACTTGTTTGTGTGCCTTGTGATATTGCTAAAAGCTGTGTAAGCATAAGAATTTTCGTTGTGTCCGCTATATTACTTTTGAATAGACATAGTGTATATTAGAGCATAAGATTGTATTGTGTTTCTTCTGTTGATGATTTTGACCTGGGTTTTACAATAAACCTTGATTTGATGACAATTGGAGTCGTTTAAATTCTTCAATCTTTCACCAGCGACCTCTGACCAAGTCATTGTTAAAATACTCCTCACCTTAATTCCGGGTTCAGGAATCGAGGGTCATCTTGAGCGATTCACTCAGGACAGACTGCTGGTTAGGGAATAAACAGCAGTGTCCTATTCTCTCTCTTGGGAAAGCTACTCTAGTGGAGTAGGAACCGGGTGGCTGTTGCACCACCGGCAAGAGAGAGAATCACCTGGGTATTGGTAGGGGTCTGGAGATCTGTGTGATATAAGTCTCAGGCTGTCGGTTAGGAATAAACGGCAGGCTTGAATCAGTGCTCTCTTCAGTGGAAGTGTCCCAGTGCGACATCCCCTGGCCTCTGAAGTTTCAGTGCCAGCTGGAGAGAGACACACACAGATATTCAAACCCCAGATATCGGCCCAGTAGTGGAGTAGCGGAGATGGCACCCTCTACAATGGCGACCGCGGCAGGACCCCGGTGGTTTGGAGTATGTGACTTGGCAGAGGGGGTGAGGGAACGAAGCAAAATGGAGGAGAGAATATCCTCATATTTGTGGCAAAAGGTCAACCTCACCAAACCTTGGGTCTCAGAATTGATCAATGCGGAGCAACCGGTAATGGCAGCGGCTGCATGGACAGAAAGCAAGGCGCACAAAAGGCACTTGGAGAAGGCAGTTTGGCTGGTTTGCCTGTCTCAGCAGGTAGTCAACGCAGAGCAAAGGATCGAAGAGTTAGAGCAGGAGGCTAGCGCAGCGGAACGACTGCGGGGGGAATTGGCAGAAATGAAACAGGAAAGCGAGTCTAACAGGTGTGAGAAGGACTATCTCCACTGCCAGATAGTGGAGGGTAAAGAAAAGGAACGGAGGCTCCAGGAACTATATGCTCGGAGTACAGAGCAGTGTAGGAAGCTGGAGGGGAAGTTCCGGGACATCCAGGCAGCATACCGAGTGGCTCGCGAGGAAGTAGGGGACTGTGCCCATGGGCCGTGCCAGGCACGAATAACGGAGTTGGAGGAGGCCTTGTCCAGGTTCAGGGGACAGATACACCTGGTAGGTCCAGGGGGGTTCCCTAGGGGCAAGGTGCTCCTCGCAGCGGATGATTCCCCAAAGGCCAAGGGGAATAGACCGCCTCCTGAGGCACCGGGATTGTGTCCGGGCCGGCAGGGGGGGATCGGACTGCACGTTCAGGGGCAAGTCCAAGGGGGGTCGGCAGGGTACCCCCAGCTGGCGGCGTGTCCGCCTGGTTTCGTATGTGGGTCCCCATGGGATGGGGACAAACCGCTGCCTGGGATGCCGGTGATGGGGCCGGGTCAGCAGGTAGGGTTTGGACCGCCCGGTCAGGGGCAGGTCCAAGGGGGGTCAGTGGTGTATCCCCAGATAGCGGCGTCTCCTATATGGGTAGTTAGCCCGGGGACAGGGGGGCTACCCAACGAGGCAGGAGAGCTGGACAGTGGGGAGGAGGAGCAGGAACCCCGGGTAGGGCAGATGTGCCCTGTCAGGCAAAGAAGGTATGGTCCCCCGGCGGGGATGGCAAACAGGGGACCGGTTGAGGGCGACATTATCGTTCCTCATGGGGCATCCGCGCTCAGGGGGATGGTGGCCCACGTTCCCAGACTAACTCCAAAGGGGGATCCGTCGCTGCATTTTATGGAGGTGGAACAGGCTGCCAACATCAATGACTGCGACGAAGGGGAGCAAATAAAGATGCTCCTGATAACCCTAGATGCCCAGCTATGCAGGACAGTGACCTCTGGGAATGGGGGAAGACCTGACACCTGGGCGGCAGCACAGACTGCTGTTCTGGAGGCAATGGGCTTGAATCTGGGGAGCCCTTTCATGAGGGTGGGGGAAACCAAGCAGCAACCAGGGGAATCTCCCACTATGTTCGCAGACAGGCTGTGGACTGTCTATGTGGAGGCGTGTGGGGCTCCCGCGGATAGGCAGAATTTAGATGAGAGAACAGCCCACTGGCTGAAGACCCTCGTAGCTAACTGTCTCCCTCACATTAGGGCAAAGGCCGAACACTGGTTCGACCCGCAGAGTCCGGACCTTAATGAGGCAGAGGTCCTTAGGAAACTCACCCTTGCATATCGTAATGGGGAGAGGGGTGAGGACAAGCCCCTTAAGGGTAGGGTGCATGAAATCGCGCCAACAGCCCCTAAGAGAGAGTGGAAGCATGAGGGCACCCGGACCTCCGACGAGAAACCGGTATGCTACGGGTGTGGGAAGGCCGGACATTTCAAGAGGGAATGTAAAAACCCTAGCAAGCAGGAGAGGGCTCCCGCAGTAGAGAGTCAGACCCCGGCGGTAGGAGCAGCTGCCCCGGGAACCATCGAGATAAGTAAAATTTTAGCCCTTTTGCAAGGCTCAGGACAGGGGGCAATGGCAACGGGCCAGGGCCTGCCCGCACCCACACCACAAGAACCCGTATGACTACCCAGGGAGCAGCCTCAGGAAAAAGGGAGCGCAGGGGTAGTTCTAGCCCCAGACCCTGGTCCGGTCCAGGTGCAGGGTCCCATTCTGGAGGCTGCCTCAGGGGCTATTTGCAGTTTAAATCCCTTAAGGTGGGACCCATGCGAACGCCACATCAGTCAATTTAAATTGTTCCACCCCATAAGGACAAAAAAGAGCAAGGTGGGGGGAAGACGGGGGGTGGTAGTGGAGAAACCCCCCGTAGAATTAACGACGGTGGGGGAGGTCCCTGACTCCACGGTCACACAACCGGTGACAAGGTGCTGTCCCGAAGGGGCAGTCCCAAAGAGACCGACAGTGCTGCAAGCACCCAGCCCAGGGACAGGAACGATTCCCAAGCCCTTACCTGTGGGTCAGGTGGCCTGCCTTAGTATAGAGGCTAAGGAGGCGGAGGAAGTGGAGGTATCACCTTGGGTTTGGGAACCAGTCAGGGGACGAAGGAGCAATCGGGTCTCCAAGCCCCCGGTAAGATGGTCCCCATCCCATCTCCCTGTCACCCGGTCCCGCAGTAAGGGGACCCGAGTAGAAGGGAGCGATGAGGGATCACCGAACCCTGTTGGGAAAGGAGAGGCAAGGGGCAGCCCGAACCCCCGGGAGGGGACGGTCTGGCCCGAGCCGTTGGACCAAACAGGTGGACTGCCCCAGTTTAGCGGGGCACAGTTTTAATTTGGCCACCCGGAGACGGGTGGCATTGTATATATCATATTCCTTTTTCTTTCCCCCTGCTAGTTCTAATTAGTGTGTAGTTGTGTGTGAAGTATTTAGGATCGTGGGAACACAGAAGCGCCTGGTGCAAGGGTAAAATGATGAAGCACCAGGCACTAGGACCCTGGTGCAGCCGGGCTGTAAAACACAGAACCCCAGACAGGCTGCGGCAACTTCAAAGCAGGAGCTGCTGCTGCCACCGGATAGCGGCAGGCACTAGGACCCTGGGGAGCCGGGCTGTAAACACAGAACCCCAGACAGGCTGCGGCAACTTCAAAGCAGGAGCTGCTGCCGCCACCGGATAGCACCCATGCACTTCAAGGTAGGTAGGGCTGTAGAGGCAAGAATGTGTTTTGTTTTTACAGATGGGGCACCCGACGATGTGGAGTTTGCTGATCCTGGCGATGGTGGGACCGGGAGAACTCCGCAGAGGCGAGACAGAAGAGTCCTTCGACTGACCGGGTTAGGGTGACTGAGGGCAGGCGGGTGTGTTCAACCTGTGAGGGGGACGTTCCTTTGGGGAGACGGTGGTGGCCCAGGAAGCTGAGGCTGGACATGAGGGATCGGTCCTCGGACTGGGAACGGACTGGACAACACCTAACGGACCATCACGGGGTCACCGGGTAGGATCACCGTTTGCGGGGATAAGGGGTGGGCTTCTGACCAGGGCATTTATTTGTGTTCATGGGGATCTACCAAGGCATGTCCACAAGGGGCATTAATCACTTTTGTAAGGTGGTGGCAGAACCCAGGGAACGGGATAAATTGACCGCAGTGGGGAGGGATGTGTAACGCCCAGGGAAGGGATGACTGTAGAAGCTACCGAACTGCTGGTTCAGGTAAAGCGACCCCTGCCCACAGCCCAACCGATCGACCCTCACAACTGTCCGATCACCACCAGGGGGGAGCCTGAGAATGGTTTAGTGTTTGCCCCCACAAAGGAAATGTTGTACAGGGGGTACATTATGCTGCCGCCTCAGTTGGACTAAACCTTTCAGCTGCAGGTATCGACGATGGAGGATAAATGAAGAGCCCTCAACGGGAAGAAGCGAAGTGCAGCCAAGAAAGGAGGATCCTTGATGAAATAAACAGATGCAATTGTAAATAGTTGTATGGATTCGCGGGTCCCAGTTACTTGACTGGGATATATGTACAGGGACCCTTACGTTTGGAGTTCCGGTGAAATGTGTACTTGAGTGTGATATATGTACAGGGACCCTTACGTTTGGGGTTCCGGTGAAATGTGTATATGTTACTGTCTGCTTGAATTAAGTATGGTCTTGTCTTTCCCTTTCATTGAAATCAGGGGTAGCCTAGATTAAGGGAACTGTCTTGGGACTTGTAGTTTCGCATGTTGTTGGGGGGGGACCTACGGTCCACACAAAAGGAAATAATTGCCCTTCACCTGTGTTGATACGGTCCAAGCAGGTAGGGACGTATCGAAGGGGCATCTGTAAGGTTTTCGGGCAATTCGGCCCTTTTGGAGAAACTCAGAGACTGTAAATTGACTTTCCAGCCAAGGGAACAGAACCAGTTTTCCCAGCAGGCTTGGCCCGCTGAGCTGAGTGGGGACATAAGCACATAAATATTTACAAACACCCCCCTAGGAGCTACAAGGAAGAAGGAGCCAGACAACAAGATAACATCAAGACACAGACAAAGGGGCACGGGAATACACAGGAGGCTTGCATGCAAGCAGGACAATGGGATGGTCATAGCCCCATGCAAATGTAAATGACCTGGCCTCCACCAGAGCAGAATCCAATCAACACCCCATCAACATAGCAGCATCTCCGGAGCAGATGGAAGTCTTTGAAAATCTTCAAGGGAGCTCAACCTCGTTATCTCAAAAAACAGACTGGAGGCGGACCTAGGGGAGGTACTCCCATCTCGACAGCTCTGACCGGCTCAAAGGGGGCGGGACCAGCGGGAACTTTAAAACTTACCTTTTCAATGCAAAAGGGGCTGGCCGACCACAGGACAAAGCCAGGTAAAACAATATAAAAGGGGCTGTGTTTTCGATTGGGGGTCTCCTTCGTTCGTGGCTCGACCTCTGCACCCCTGACTTGACCTCTGCAGCCTGTGACCGTAAGTACTCCGCAGCAGCTTACGAAACTCCCTTGACTTTAATAGTGGTTGAGGCTTTGGGGAAGGGAACTTGTTTGTGTGCCTTGTGATATTGCTAAAAGCTGTGTAAGCATAAGAATTTTCGTTGTGTCCGCTATATTACTTTTGAATAGACATAGTGTATATTAGAGCATAAGATTGTATTGTGTTTCTTCTGTTGATGATTTTGACCTGGGTTTTACAATAAACCTTGATTTGATGACAATTGGAGTCGTTTAAATTCTTCAATCTTTCACCAGCGACCTCTGACCAAGTCATTGTTAAAATACTCCTCACCTTAATTCCGGGTTCAGGAATCGAGGGTCATCTTGAGCGATTCACTCAGGACAGACTGCTGGTTAGGGAATAAACAGCAGTGTCCTATTCTCTCTCTTGGGAAAGCTACTCTAGTGGAGTAGGAACCGGGTGGCTGTTGCACCACCGGCAAGAGAGAGAATCACCTGGGTATTGGTAGGGGTCTGGAGATCTGTGTGATATAAGTCTCAGGCTGTCGGTTAGGAATAAACGGCAGGCTTGAATCAGTGCTCTCTTCAGTGGAAGTGTCCCAGTGCGACATCCCCTGGCCTCTGAAGTTTCAGTGCCAGCTGGAGAGAGACACACACAGATATTCAAACCCCAGATATCGGCCCAGTAGTGGAGTAGCGGAGATGGCACCCTCTACAGGGAGCGAGAGAGGGGGAGGGAACGAGAGAGAGAGAGGGAGCGAGAGAGCGGGAGAGGGAGCGAGAGAGAGAGAGGGAGCGAGAGAGAGGGAGAGGGAGCGAGAGAGAGGGAGAGGGAGCGAGAGAGAGAGAGAGGGATCGAGAGAGAGAGAGGGAGCGAGAGAGGGGAGGGAACGAGAGAGAGAGAGAGAGGGAGCGAGAGAGAGGGAGCGAGAGAGGGGGAGGGAACGAGAGAGAGAGAGGGAGCGAGAGGAGCGGGAGAGGGAGCGAGAGAGAGAGAGAGGGAGCGAGAGAGAGGGAGAGTGAGCGAGAGGGAGCGAGAGAGAGAGGGAGAGGGAGCGAGAGAGAGGGAGAGGGAGCGAGAGAGAGTGAGAGGGAGCGAGAGAGAGGGGAGCGAGAGAGAGGGAGCGAGAGAGAGGGAGCGAAAGAGAGGGAGCGAGAGAGAGGGAGTGGGGAGCGAGAGAGAGGGAGGGGGGAGCGAGAGAGAGGGAGGGGGGGAGCGAGAGAGAGGGAGGGGGGAGCGAGATAGAGGAGAGGAGCGAGAGAGAGGGAGAGGGAGCGAGAGAGAGGGAGAGGGAGCGAGAGAGAGGGAGAGGGAGCGAGAGAGAGGGAGAGGGAGCGAGAGCGAGAGAGAGAGAGAGAGGGATCGAGAGAGAGAGAGGGAGCGAGAGAGGGGGAGGGAACGAGAGAGAGAGAGGGAGCGAGAGAGAGAGAGAGGGAGCGAGAGAGAGGGAGAGGGAGCGAGAGAGAGGGAGGGGGAGCGAGAGAGAGGGAGAGGGAGCGAGAGAGAGGGAGAGGGAGCGAGAGAGAGGGAGAGGGAGCGAGAGAGAGTGAGAGGGAGCGAGAGAGAGGGGGAGCGAGAGAGAGGGAGGGAGCGAGAGAGAGGGAGCGAGAGAGAGGGAGCGAGAGAGAGGGAGCGAGAGAGAGGGAGCGAGAGAGAGGGAGGGGGGAGCGAGAGTGAGGGAGGGAGCGAGACAGAGGGAGGGAGGGAGGGAGAGGGAGGGAGCGAGAGAGGGAGAGGGAGTGAGAGAGAGGGAGAGGGAGTGAGGGAGAGGGAGTGAGAGAGAGCGAGCGAGAGGGAGCGAGAGCGAGCGAGAGGGAGCGAAACGGAGCGAGAGGGAGCGAGGGAGAGGGAGCGAGGGAGCGAGGAGAGAGAGAGAGGGAGCGAGAGAGAGGGAGAGGGAGCGAGAGAGAGGGAGAGGGAGCGAGAGAGAGGGAGAGGGAGCGAGAGAGAGGGAGAGGGAGCGAGAGAGAGGGAGAGGGAGCGAGAGAGAGTGAGAGGGAGCGAGAGAGAGGGGGAGCGAGAGAGAGGGAGGGGGAGCGAGAGAGAGGGAGGGAGCTAGAGAGAGAGAGAGAGAGAGAGGGAGCGAGGAGAGAGAGAGAGAGAGAGAGAGAGGGATCGAGAGAGAGGGAGGGAGCGAGAGAGAGGGAGGGAGCGAGAGGAGAGTGAGAGGGAGCGAGAGAGAGAGAGAGAGGGGAGCGAGAGAGAGGGAGGGAGCGAGAGAGAGGGAGAGGGAGCGAGAGAGAGGGAGAGGGAGTGAGAGAGAGCGAGCGAGAGGGAGCGAGAGCGAGCGAGAGGGAGCGAGAGCGAGCGAGAGCGAGCGAGGGAGAGGGAGCGAGGGAGCGAGAGAGAGAGAGAGAGAGAGAGAGGGAGGAGGAGAGAGAGAGAGGGAGCGAGAGAGAGGGGGGAGCGAGAGAGAGGGAGGGAGCTAGAGAGAGAGAGAGAGAGAGAGAGAGGGAGCGAGAGAGAGAGAGAGAGAGAGGGAGCGAGAGAGAGGGAGCGAGAGAGAGGGAGGGGGGAGCGAGAGTGAGGGGAGGGAGCGAGACAGAGGGAGGGAGGGAGGGAGAGGGAGGGAGCGAGAGAGGGAGAGGGAGTGAGAGAGAGGAGAGGGAGCGAGAGAGAGGGAGGGGAGCGAGAGAGAGTGAGAGGGAGCGAGAGAGAGAGAGAAGGAGCGAGAGAGAGGGAGAGGGAGCGAGAGAGAGGGAGAGGGAGCGAGAGAGAGGGAGAGGGAGCGAGAGAGAGGGAGAGGGAGCGAGAGAGAGGGAGAGGGAGCGAGAGAGAGGGAGAGGGAGCGAGAGAGGGGGAGGGAGCGAGAGAGAGGGAGGGAGCGAGAGAGAGGGAGGGAGCGAGAGAGAGGGAGGGAGCGAGAGAGAGGGAGGGAGCGAGAGAGAGGGAGGGAGCGAGAGAAGAGAGGGAGGGAGGAAGCGAGAGAGAGAGGGAGGGAGGAAGTGAGTGAGAGAGAGAGGGAGGGAGGAAGGGAGCGAGAAAAGAGAGAGGGAGGGAGAGAGAGGGAGAGGGAGCGAGAGAGAGAGGGAGGGAGGAAGCGAGAGAGAGAGGGAGGGAGGAAGTGAGTGAGGAGAGAGAGGAGGGAGGAAGGGAGCGAGAAAGAGAGAGGGAGGGAGAGAGAGGGAGCGAGGGAGAGAGGGAGAGGGAGAGAGGGAGAGGGAAGCGAGCGAGCGGCGAGAGAGGGAGGGAGGGAGGAGGGAGCGAGAGAGCGAGGGAGCGAGAGAGAGAGAGGGAGAGGGAGCGAGGGAGAGGGAGAGGGAGCGAGGGAGAGGGAGCGAGGGAGAGGGAGCGAGGGAGAGGGAGCGAGGGAGAGGGAGCGAGGGAGAGGGAGCGATGGAGAGGGAGCGAGGGAGATTGAGCGAGGGAGATTGAGCGAGGGAGGGGGAGCGAGGGAGAGAGGGAGGAGGGAGCGAGAGAGCGTGAGAGAGGGAGGGAGGGAGGGAGCGAGAGAGAGAGAGGGAGCGAGAGAGAGGGAGCGACAGGGAGGGAGAGGGAGCGAGAGAGAGGGAGCGAGAGAGAGGGAGGGAGCGAGAGAGAGGGAGGGAGCGAGAGAGAGGGAGCGAGAGAGAGAGAGGGAACGAGAGAGGGAGAAGCGGGAACGAGAGAGAGAGAGAGGGAGCGAGAGAGAGAGAGAGAGGGGGAGCGAAAGAGTGCGAGGGAGGGCGCGAGAGAGAGGGAGGGAGGGAGGGAGCGAGAGAGAGGGAGAGAGAGAGGGAGGGAACGAAGAGGAGAGAGAGAGGGGAGCGCGAGAGAGAGAGAGGGAGCGAGAGAGAGGGAGGGATCAAGAGAGAGAGGGAGCGAGAGAGAGGGGGGAACGAGAGAGAGGGAGCGAGAGAGAGGGAGGGAACGAGAGAGATGAGAGAGAGACGGAGCGAGAGAGAGAGAGAGGGAGCGAGAGAGAGGGAGAGCGAGAGAGAGGGAGGGAGCGAGAGAGAGAGAGAGAGAGGGATCGAGAGAGAGAGAGGGAGCGAGAGAGGGGGAGGGAACGAGAGAGAGAGAGAGGAAGCGAGAGAGAGGGAGCGAGAGAGGGGGAGGGAACGAGAGAGAGAGAGAGGGGAGCGAGAGAGAGGGAGCGAGAGGGGGGGAGGGAACGAGAGAGAGAGGGGAGCGAGAGAGCGGAGAGGGAGCGAGAGAGAGAGAGAGGGAGCGAGAGAGAGGGAGGGAGCGAGAGAGAGAGGGAGCGAGAGAGAGGGAGGGAACGAAAGAGAGAGAGAGAGGGATCGAGAGAGAGGGAGGGATCGAGAGAGAGAGAGGGAGCGAGAGAGAGGGAGCGAGAGGGAGGGAGAGGGAGCGAGAGAGAGGGAGGGAGCGAGAGAGAGGGAGGGAGCGAGAGAGAGGGAGCGAGAGAGAGAGAGAGGGAACGAGAGAGAGAGAGGGAGCGAGAGAGAGAGAGAGGGGGAGCGAAAGAGAGGGAGGGAGGGCGCGAGAGAGAGGGAGGGAGGGAGCGAGAGAGAGGGAGAGAGGGAGCGAGAGAGAGGGAGGGAGGGAGCGAGAGAGAGGGAGGGAGTGAGCGAGAGAGAGGGAGGGAGGGAGGGAGCGAGAGGGAGAGAGAGAGAGGGAGGGAACGAGAGAGAGAGAGAGAGAGGGAGCGCGAGAGAGAGAGAGGGGAGCGGAGAGAGGGAGAGCGAGAGAGAGGGAGGGAGCGAGAGAGAGAGAGAGAGGGATCGAGAGAGAGAGCGAGAGAGGGGGAGGGAACGAGAGAGAGAGAGAGGGAGCGAGAGAGAGGGAGCGAGAGAGGGGGAGGGAACGAGAGAGAGAGAGGGAGCGAGAGAGCGGGAGAGGGAGCGAGAGAGAGAGAGAGGGAGCGAGAGAGAGGGAGGGATCGAGAGAAAGAGAGGGAGCGAGAGTGAGGGAGAGGGAGCGAGAGTGAGGGAGGGAGCGAGAGAGAGGGATGGAGGGAGAGAGAGGGAGGGAGCAAGAGAGAGGGGGAGCGAGAGAGAGTGAGGGAACGAGAGAGAGAGAGAGGGAGCGAGAGAGAGGGAGAGGGAGCGAGAGAGAGAGAGAGAGAGGGAGCGAGAGAGAGGGAGGGATCGAGAGTGAGGGAGGGAGCGAGACAGAGGGAGGGAGGGAGCGAGAGGGAGTGAGAGAGAGGGAGAGGGAGTGAGAGAGAGCGAGCGAGAGGGAGCGAGAGCGAGCAAGAGGGAGCGAGACGGAGCGAGAGAGGGAGTGAGGGAGAGGGAGCGAGGGAGAGGGAGCGAGAGAGAGGGAGCGAGAGAGAGAGAGAGAGAGGGAGCGAGAGATAGAGAGAGAGAGAGAGAGGGAGCGGAGAGAGAGAGAGAGAGGGAGCGAGAGAGAGAGGGAGAGCTAGAGAGAGGGGAGGGAGCGAGAGAGAGAGAGAGAGAGAGGGATCGAGAGAGAGAGAGGGAGCGAGAGAGGGGGAGGGAACGAGAGAGAGAGAGAGGGAGCGAGAGAGAGGGAGCGAGAGAGGGGGAGGGAACGAGAGAGAGAGAGAGGAGCGAGAGAGCGGGAGAGGAGCGGAGAGAGAGAGAGAGAGAGAGAGGGAGCGAGAGAGAGGGAGAGGGAGCGAGAGAGAGAGAGAAGGAGCGAGAGGGAGAGGGAGAGGGGAGCGAGAGAGAGGGAGAGGGAGCGAGAGAGAGGGAGAGGGAGCGAGAGAGAGGGAGAGGGAGCGAGAGAGAGGGAGAGGGAGCGAGAGAGGGGGAGGGAGCGAGAGAGAGGGAGGGAGCGAGAGAGAGGGAGGGGAGCG
The DNA here is from genome assembly GCF_047496885.1 of Scyliorhinus torazame. NCBI lineage: Eukaryota > Metazoa > Chordata > Chondrichthyes > Carcharhiniformes > Scyliorhinidae > Scyliorhinus > Scyliorhinus torazame. Next base: position 32,604,824 of record NC_092737.1, on the reverse strand, counting down.
AGAGAGAGGGAGGGAGCGACGAGAGAGGGAGGGAGCGAGGAGAGAGAGGGAGGCAGGAAGCGAAGAGAGAGAGGGAGGGGAGGAAGTGAGTGAGAGAGAGAGAGGGAGGGAGGAAGGGAGCGAGAAAGAGAGAGGGAGTGTGAGAGAGAGGGAGAGGGAGCGAGAGAGAGAGGGAGGGAGGAAGCGAGAGAGAGAGGAGGGAGGAAGTGAGTGAGAGAGAGAGGGAGGGAGGAAGGGAGCGAGAAAGAGAGAGGGAGGGAGAGAGAGGGAGCGAGGGAGAGAGGGAGAGGGAGAGAGGGAGAGGGAGCGAGCGAGCGCGAGAGAGGGAGGGAGGGAGGAAGCGAGAGAGCGAGGGAGCGAGAGAGAGAGAGGGAGAGGGAGCGAGGGAGAGGGAGAGGGAGCGAGGGAGAGGGAGCGAGGGAGAGGGGAGCGATGGAGAGGGAGCGAGGGAGATTGAGCGAGGAGATTGAGCGAGGGAGGGGGGAGCGAGGGAGAGAGGGAGAGGGAGCGAGAGAGCGTGAGAGAGGGAGGGAGGGAGGGAGCGAGAGAGAGAGAGGGGAGCGAGAGAGAGGGAGCGACAGGGAGGGAGAGGGAGCGAGAGAGAGGGAGCGAGAGAGAGGGAGGGAGCGAGAGAGAGGGAGGGAGCGAGAGAGAGGGAGCGAGAGAGAGAGAGGGAACGAGAGAGAGAGCGGGAACGAGAGAGAGAGAGAGGAGCGAGAGAGAGAGAGAGAGGGGGAGCGAAAGAGTGCGAGGGAGGGCGCGAGAGAGAGGGAGGGAGGGAGGGAGCGAGAGAGAGGAGAGAGAGAGAGGGAGGGAACGAGAGAGAGAGAGAGAGGGAGCGCGAGAGAGAGAGAGGGGAGCGAGAGAGAGGGAGGGATCAAGAGAGAGAGGGAGCGAGAGAGAGGGGGGAACGAGAGAGAGGAGCGAGAGAGAGGGAGGGAACGAGAGAGAGAGAGAGAGACGGAGCGAAGAGAGAGAGAGAGGGAGCGAGAGAGAGGGAGAGCGAGAGAGAGGGAGGGAGCGAGAGAGAGAGAGAGAGGGATCGAGAGAGAGAGAGGGAGCGAGAGAGGGGGAGGGAACGAGAGAGAGAGAGAGGAAGCGAGAGAGAGGGAGCGAGAGAGGGGGAGGGAACGAGAGAGAGAGAGAGGGAGCGAGAGAGAGGGAGCGAGAGGGGGGGAGGGAACGAGAGAGAGAGAGGGAGCGAGAGAGCGGGAGAGGGAGCGAGAGAGAGAGAGAGGGAGCGAGAGAGAGGGAGGGAGCGAGAGAGAGAGGGGAAGCGAAAAGAGAGGGAGGGAACGAAAGAGAGAGAGAGAGGGATCGAGAGAGAGGGAGGGATCGAGAGAGAGAGAGGGAGCGAGGAGGAGAGAGGGAGCGAGAGGGAGGGAGAGGGAGCGAGAGAGAGGGAGGGAGCGAGAGAGAGGGAGGGAGCGAGAGAGAGGGAGCGAGAGAGAGAGAGGGAACGAGAGAGAGAGAGGTGGAGCGAGAGAGAGAGAGAGGGGGAGCGAAAGAGAGGGAGGGAGGGCGCGAGAGAGAGGGAGGGAGGGAGCGAGAGAGAGGGAGGGAGTGAGCGAAGAGAGAGGGAGGGAGGGAGGGAGCGAGAGGAGAGAGAGAGAGGGAGGGAACGAGAGAGAGAGAGAGAGAGGGAGCGCGAGAGAGAGAGAGGGAGCGAGAGAGGGAGAGCGAGAGAGAGGGAGGGAGCGAGAGAGAGAGAGAGAGGGATCGAGAGAGAGAGAGCGAGAGAGGGGGAGGGAACGAGAGAGAGAGAGAGGGAGCGAGAGAGAGGGAGCGAGAGAGGGGGGAGGGAACGAGAGAGAGAGAGGGAGCGATGAGAGCGGGGAGAGGGAGCGAGAGAGAGAGAGAGGGAGCGAGAGAGAGGGAGGGATCGAGAGAAAGAGAGGGAGCGAGAGTGAGGGAGAGGGAGCGAGAGTGAGGGAGGGAGCGAGAGAGAGGGATGAGGGAGAGAGAGGGAGGGAGCAAGAGAGAGGGGGAGCGAGAGAGAGTGAGGGAACGAGAGAGAGAGAGAGGGAGCGAGAGAGAGGGGAGAGGGAGCGAGAGAGAGAGAGAGAGAGGGAGCGAGAGAGAGGGAGGGATCGAGAGTGAGGGAGGGAGCGAGACAGAGGGAGGGAGGGAGCGAGAGGGAGTGAGAGAGAGGGAGAGGGAGTGAGAGAGAGCGAGCGAGAGGGAGCGAGAGCGAGCAAGAGGGAGCGAGACGGAGCGAGAGGGAGTGAGGGAGAGGGGAGCGAGGGAGAGGGAGCGAGAGAGAGGGAGCGAGAGAGAGAGAGAGAGAGGGAGCGAGAGATAGAGAAGAGAGAGAGAGAGAGGGAGCGAGAGAGAGAGAGAGAGAGGGAGCGAGAGAGAGGGAGAGCTAGAGAGAGGGAGGGAGCGAGAGAGAGAGAGAGAGAGAGGGATCGAGAGAGAGAGAGGGAGCGAGAGAGGGGGAGGGAACGAGAGAGAGAGAGAGGGAGCGAGAGA